>NC_090787.1:21590000-21595000 GCF_040054535.1 Antennarius striatus
GATAATCTGCTATTCTATACACTTCCAGTGACAGGCATTAAGGAATTCAGAAAATAAAGATGAAAAAAAATTAGTGGCAAAATTTCATTCAGTCTTCTAACTGACTGATTTATTGGTTGAGAAACACAGAAAAACAACAAAAATGTCCCTTTTGGGCCCAAACAGTTCCCTAGGGTTGGTTTGTCCATGTGCAGCTGTTAACACTCATTCTGCTGTAATACAAACATTCCCACCAACCCATTGGTAGGAATCAAAGAAGTGTGACTCGTGGTTTTCGTTGTTGGTGTTGAAAGCCTCTGTAATTGGCTCTTCTCTCTCCTTTCCCTCTCAGCCTGTGGCTTCACTCTGTTGTGTGAAGCTGAGTGCAGGTGAATGTTAACCCTGTCTGTTTGTAGTGTCTGATTGAGAGATGAGGTTTGGACATGAAGTGTTTGAGTGTCTGTGGATGTGCAGAAGCACTTAGTGGCGTTTGTGTGTGCAGTGGTGACACCCACTTACAGTAAAATAAATTAGCTTAGCAGCTCGCCCTGGATATTATGGTCAGAATCCGGGTCAAACTGGTCCTTTACAGCTCCTGCTTCACTGAAACCCCTCTGGCTGTTGTGCATTGTGTGCATTGAGTGTCCATGTGTATACAGGTAGTCCTCAAGATACAAACATCCTACTTACAAACATTGGTAGATATGACCGACTGCATACCGCCATATCCAACATAGCTCCTCTTTCTGCTGCAGCATCAACACCCCACAGATTCAGATTTCACACGTCGTGTCAGAATAACTCAGACATGATCCGACTGAGTTAACAGTTTGCTCTGATTTCAGACTTCATGTGGTCGTTTGGTCGTTCCTGTTTGTGCGTTATTTGCAGTATTTAGTCCTTTTCTCCACATCCCTGTGAACTTCTGATCAGGAAACAAACCCACAATGCATTTCTGTTCATGGAGATGTTCACCAACATGGAGACTGAAGATAATTCAGGTCAGGTTGAAAGTTAGAGCAGCGATGTAGACGATAGACTACCTGTAAGAAAACTGTCACCACCTGCTGTTGGTTCAGATTTTATTAATTATTGACGGGGTCATCTCCCTCTAGGAACTAAATGATGAGGGAACCAATGTTGGTGGGTTAGGTTTCTGCCCAGAAGCATTTTTTGAACTCTGAACTTTGAACTCTGAATGTTTTTCTATTGGTCGAGTTAACTGAAAATTAATGGAAATAAAACAGAGCAATCAAACATAGTAATAACATTTAAAGGACCTAAAATGACAATTATGGATTGAAATTTAATAAATAAGGACTTATGAACAATTCAGCTTATGATCAGCCTCTCTGAACCAGTTGTGTTTGTAGGCTGAGGACTACCTGTATATTGAAGTGTACATTTGTAAAAACATGCTTTAATTTTTGTATTCATCTTAGGGTATTTGCTGTAACATTACATTTCAAAATTTGATGCACTGCAGTATTTTCTTGTCTGGTTTGTGTCATCTCTAGTTTAGTGTCATTGGTCACATACTGCCTCATTTGTTCCGCTCCAGTATCGATGATGGTTTCCCAATGCAGTGAGTGCTGATGTGATGTGGGGGTCACAGCTGATCTGGACCCTTTGTGTTAGGGTGTGTTCAGAGCGACTGATGAAGGGCAGCGCTGCCACGGCTGACTGGACCTCTGCACGCTTCCATCAGTACGAACGTCGCTGTGAAGCTGCAGCAGACTGTAAAACTGGACACGAGTTTGGATGCAGAGTTTTGTGTTTCCAGTGCCTGAGTCAGGTGTGACTGAGGGACATGCAGGACAATCTCTTGTCTTACTGTGTCTTTTACTTTCTTTGTGAAACTTGTCCAGCTGCTGGTAATGAGACATGAGGGAGCTGCAGGTGTTTGTGTGTCGCTCTGTGTCACCGTGAAGCTCAGGTGAGGTGGAGCCTCATCTGATGGAGGTGGACAGTGTTGTCATTGGTTGTCCCTTTATAGACTAAAACTATCCAATTTCCACATTAGGAGAAGAATATCCCTGCAGTATGGTTCTCCTCACACCACTGAGATGTATTACATCTCCAAACTCAGCCTGTATTTGAGTTCCTTCAGTTTTTCCATATGGTTGCTGTCAGACAGCTTGTTGTGTGTATTAGCATGTACAAATACATGTAGATTTAGTATTAATAAGGAAAGAATTTAATGGGGAATCAGGCATGTAGTTACTTCAGCTTTCAGTGTAAAAATATTGTAATTTCCATCTTTCCTGGAACTACAGCTTCAACTTTCCAGGTGAACAAACCTCATTCCGGTGAAATGTGGGCTGTGAACACCTGCAGAGCTCTCTGGAGGGGCGACCCCTGGCATCTCACAGCGTGGGCTGTGATTGGTCCATTATTCAGTCTTCGTCTTCTTCTTTGAAGGCTAATGGCAGTTGACAGACATTTACATGACACTGCCTTCATGAGTTGACAAAAGGAACTGCATGCTCTAGCTGGTGGCTGAATATAACACATTGTTGGACATAAGGCCTAAGCCATATAATACCCACTGCAGACCGGTAAGGGCCCTGAGTTTAGAACAACCAAAATCTTCAGGAGGTCAGTTGAGAAGCAGACCAAACATTCTATGTGCGCCCCTGCTAGCATACATGTAACATTTAATGTGAAACAGGATTCAAGAGTAAAACAACCTGGAAAGGTTCTTAATTCATCTTGGATGTGGATAGAGTGACTCTGTCATTTCACGCTGTCTTCAATACATTTCTCTGTGTTCATGTTGTGTGACGTAGACGTGTCCCTTTGGTTGCCACACACTTGTGCCTTCTCTTTTTTTCACACTATACATCATCACTTCATGTCATCATCACTTCATGTCAGGACGGTTTCTGTGGCCCACAGAATGGGTTGCTTTGTGAGCTACACCAGCATGACCCATTGTCTCCATTACATTTCCATTTACAAAGAGCAGAATGGAGGGAGGGCATCCTGAGTAGGAGGTATGCGAGCCCTCTGGGGGGGTTGCCTGCAGGTTAAGTGAGGCTCTTGGAGATCTTTATTCTCTTAATTACAGGTTCAGCACAAAGTCTTTGATTAAAGACCTTCTTATTGAATCCAGCATAGCTTTAATAATCCACCAGTACATCAGCTGGTGAATTAACATGGACACCCTGAACTGTAGGGTCGAGCCACAGACATGCAAACCATACCTCTACCACACCTCTGTTCTTCAGCTTTATTTAAACACTTCTTTCATTAAGTTGCTATAAGCTCTTTAAAATTGTTTCCTTGATAGTCATTTTGAGAAAGTTAAACCCTAACCCTAACCCTAACCCTAGCCCACCTTCAGCTGTGCATGTCTTCACACTCACTGGTTCTACTGGCCAGACTGGATTCAAAAGCAGGACATCAATGGTCCAGTCCAGGTTTGATGCCTTCAAACCAGAGATTCAGGGTCAGTTAATAGGTGATGTCATGTATAACCCCATCAATTTATTTTTAATCAATATCATCATCGTCATCATCATCATCAGTGATGGGTGTTATTGCTTGATCTAAGAATCAATACAATAAAATTCACAAATTAATAATTTGCTGTCATAAATTAGATCACTCTGATCTGATAGAACTATTGATGTCTGGAATTGATTGTTTCACTCTTAGCCGAGATGTCTGTGGGTTAGCGTTGGGGTTATGGTCCCCAACCGCCGGGCCGTGGACCAGTACCGGTCCGTGGGTTAGTTGGTACCGGGTCACAGAGAAATAATCCATAATTTATATTATTTGTTTGATTTTTGATCTGATTCTGAAAGATGTTTTTGTTTTGAAAAATTACTGGATTCTGTCCTCCACATCTGTCTGAGTCACTCTTAACACCTGTTGAAGTGGCTTTACCCTTTAAAGGGTCTGCTGAGGCGGGTAACACAGACCAAGTCCATTACCTCTAAACTGACACTCCCAGGCCGGAAAAATGAACAAAGAACAAATGTTGGGGTGACGTTAAGAAGGTGCTACTGACGTTGCATAAACATTGGATTCCCGTTTATTATTATATTTAAAAAAACCTGTTTTTATGCTGATTGTATCGTTTAATTTAGTTTTTATCTGCCAGTCCATGAACATATTATCTGATGTCAAACTGGTCAGTGAGGCAAAAAAGGTTGGGTACCACCGGGTTAGGGTCAGCCTAACTCTGTGAACGGAGTTATCTCCTGACAGAACAGTACATACTGTATGCTCACACACACATTTTTACTTCCAGCTATCTTGCAAAAGTTTCATGATCTGCACGTGTTCTACTTCTCAAACTGTGATCCGTAATATTTAGGACCTGTCTCTACTGTCCAGCGACGGTGTGAATTGTGCTGGACTGTTTCTTTAGGTGCCGTTCAAAAGTAGGCTGTTTGTAATGAGGAGTTTATTATAGAATGCATGAGGATGTTTTTTTAAAAGCAGATATGATCCTTCAGAAACCGTCCTGATTCTGTCTTGGAGGTGTACACCACTGTGTGGTGGGGGTCTTCTCAAGGCTTTTACCACAAAGGGCTGAGCCTCTACTAGGGTGGCATCCATGACAAATTACCTGATGGTTATAACACACGCCAGAGTGTTGCTGTCACTCACTCATGATGCTTTTAGAGCAGACACACACCAACAACAGTAGTGTGTCTTTCTCACGCCAAACAGAGACCAGTGATGAGTAGGCAGGAGGCAGTGGCGGAGCCCCTCCCTGAGTTAAAGGGATCAGAGGTGTTATCTAACATGTACCAGTCAGTGTACATGTACAGCCAGAAGTAGAGCGATCCACCGGTCACCAGGGCGGCTTTCCTTTGAGAGGGTCAATGCCTGGAAAAAGAGAAAACGGCCCACGTCTACATTTGGTAGAAGTGTTCTGGCCTCTGGCGTCTCCTCATCTTCTCTCCATCTTCAGCCTTTCCAATATGGGGAGGACTGTCATTATTACCCTGACCTCATCAATATGTATGCTCCTGCATTGTGCATGAGTGACTTCCATAGACAAACAT
>NC_090787.1:21600000-21602500 GCF_040054535.1 Antennarius striatus
TAGCTGAAACTCTTCTATCACACATCACACCTGACACTTTCCTCCACCCGTTCCATCCTGCCTGGACACGCTTCTTCACCTCTTTTCCACACTCTCCATTGCTCTGGACTGTTGAGCCTAAGTACTTCAAATCCTCCACCTTCTTGATCTCTTCTCCCTGTAACCTCACTCTTCCACTTGGGTCCCTCTCATTCACACACATGTACTCTGTCTTACTGTGGCTAACCTTCATTCCTCTCCTTTCCAGGACAAACCTCCACCTCTCTAGCTTCTCCTCCACCTGTTCCCTGCTCTCACTGCAGATCACAATGTCATCTGCAAACATCATAGTCCATGGAGATTCCTGTCTAACCTGGTCTGTCAGCCTGTCCATCACCATAGCAACAAGAAGGGGCTCAGAGCTGATCCCTGATGCAGTCCCACCTCCACCTTGAACTCCTCTGTCACACCTACACACACCTCACCACTGTCTTACAGTCCTCATACATGTCCTGCACCGCTCTAACATACTTCTCTGCCACTCCAGACTTCCTCATACAATACCACAGTTCCTCTCTGGACACCCTGTCATCAGCTTTCTCCAGATCTACAAAAACACAATGCAGCTCCCTCTGGCCTTCTCTGTACTTCTCTATCAACATCCTCAAAGCAAATACTGCATCTGTAGTACTCTGTTTTGGCATGAAACCATACTGCTGCTCACAAATGTTCACTTCTGCCCTTAGTCTAGCTTCCACTACTCTCTCCCATAACTTCATTGTATGGCTCATCAGCTTTATTCCTCTGTAGTTGCCACAACTCTGCACATCTCCCTTGTTCTTAAAAATGGGCACCAGCACACTTCTCCTCCATTCCTCAGACATCTTCTCACTATCTAAGATCCTGTTGAACAACCCAGTCAGAAACTCTACTGCCACCTCTCCTAGACACTTCCACACCTCTACAGGTATATCATCAGGACCGACTGCCTTTCCACTCTTCATCCTCTTCAATGCCCTCCTCACTTCATCCTGACTAATCTTTGCTACATCCTGGTCCACAACAGTCACCTCTTCTAGTCTTTGTTCTCTCTCATTTTCCACGTTCATCAACTCTTCAAAGTACTCTTTCCATCTTCCCATCACACTACTGGCACCTGTCAATAGACTTCCATCCCTATCCTTAATCACCCTAACCTGCTGCACGTCCTTCCCATCTCTGTCTCTCTGTCTTGCCAACCGGTATAGATCAGTCTCTCCCTCCTTACTGTCCAAACTAGCATACAAGTCATCATAAGCTTCTTGTTTGGCCTTTGCTACCTCTACCTTCACCTTACGCTGCATCTCCCTGTACTCCTGTCTACTCTCCTCAGTCCTCTCAGTGTCCCACTTCTTCTTAGCTAACCTCTTTCTCTGTATACACTCCTGTACCTCCTCATTCCACCACCAAGTCTCCTTATCTACTTTCCTTCCAGATGACACACCAAGTACTCTCCTACCTGTCTCCCTGATCACATTAGCTGTAGTTGTCCAGTCATCTGGAAGCACCTCCTGACCACCCAGAGCCTGTCTTAACTCCTTCCTAAAAGTCCTGCAACGCTCTTCCTTTTTCAGCTTCCACCATTTCGTCCTCTGCTCTGCCTTTGCCCTCTTCATCTTCCTCACCACCAGAGTCATCCTACACACCACCATCCTATGCTGTTTGGCTACACTCTCACCTACCACTACTTTACAGTTACTGATCTCCTTCAGGTTACACCGTCTACACCAGATGTAGTCTACCTGTGTGCTCCTACCTCCACTCTTATAGGTCACCCTATGTTCCTACCTCTTCTGGAAGAAAGTATTCACTACAGCCATTTCCATCCTTTTTGCAAAGTCAACTACCATCTGTCCTTCTGCGTTCCTCCCCTGGATACCAAACCTGCCCATCACCTCCTCATCACCTCTGTTTCCTGCACCAACATGTCCATTGAAGTCTGCTCCAATGACAACTCTCTCACTTCTAGGCATGCTCTGTATCACTTCATCAGAGTCCGACCAGAATTTCTCCTTCTCCTCCAGCTCACATCCTACCTGTGGAGCATACCCACTAACAACATTGAACATCACACCTTCTACTTCTAGCTTCAGACTCATCACTCTATCTGACACTCTTTTTACCTCCAGGACATTCCTAACAAACTCCTCCTTCAAGATAACTCCTCCTCCATTTCTCTTCCCATCTACACCATGATAGAACAACTTGAACCCTGCTCCTAAACTTCTAGCCTTGCTACCTTTCCACCTGGTCTCCTGGACACACAGTATGTCTACCTTCCTTCTCTGCATCATGTCAACCAACTCTCTACCTTTTCCTGTCATAGTTCCACTTTCCTCCTCTCCTTCTTCGACCAACAGTAATCCAATTTCCACCGGCACCCTGTAGGTCAGCAGCGCCGATGGTGGTCGTTGTTAACCCGGGCCTCGACCGATCCAGTAGGGAAGTCATAGGTTTGATTCACATCTTTGATTTGGCAAAA
>NC_090787.1:21607500-21650000 GCF_040054535.1 Antennarius striatus
GTCTGAAAACGATCTTACCTTCAAATCTCTTTCAAATCCTCCGGGGTGAAGCTCATGACAGATTCTTGATCTATGGTCATTCTGACCCTGTTTGTCCTGCTCTCCATTGCTCTCCAGTCTTCCCAGAAGGTATTCTGAATAAAGATAGGTTCCTATCTTTGTGTCTACCTCCTGTGGTGTTGGAACCTCCATTCACCTCACAGGTAACCATGACTTTATCTGATTAATCGATTCATTGATCGTATTGTGTTCTCATGGCGGCCCTGACTGATGAAGGGACGGGTGTCGCTGATGACCTCTGACCCCACGTGACCCCTTGATACAGGAAGCTGCTGCAGCAGATTTGAAGGTTTCCTGACCACAGGGATGATGTTAGACATCAGGAAATATGTTTTCTTCATTTTTTCATAACGATAAAGAAAATATTTGTCACTTTAAAATGAGTTCACTGTCCCTTTAAGTTTCTTTCTCATGTGAAAAGCTGACTCAACTAGACGAGTTTCCATCAGGGAATTAATGTTATTAATCCAGATTAATATTTTGTGTTTAGCCACCAAAATGTTCCTGCTTCACTCGACACACATGCCCAGAAACTTGTAATGATTCCTCCATCAAACACGGGACACAGGGGAAAGTGATCAATGACATGATCATTTAATTCCCTTTAGTATTAGCATTCAGATGGATGCGTCTAACTGCTGGTTCGTTTAGCATAAAATCTGGAGACAAGGGGGAGGGTTTAGCAGCCGGACCGACCGATGCTTCAGACCAAGAACCCAGCAGAGACCCCCAAGAGGCTTCTGGTCCCACCGGACCAGCAGTCCAGGATGTTACAGTCTACCCTAAAAGGACTTCATCATCAGGCAGACGTCATGGATGTTCTCATCAGCTGGACAGGAAGGCTAGCAGGTAGCAGGCTGGGGGGGCTAGGGGTCCATTTGGGACAGGGTGTGAGGAACAGACTGTAGGCATCGCTCTGAACGAACCCCCACTGCTGTACGTAAATCATTTGTTCCTGCTGCAGTGAAACCAGCCTGACGGCTGTCCTCAATTTACCCACACTGCATCTGTGAATCCATCAGCTGAGCTTGGCCTGACCCGACCCCCCACCCTCATTACCATTCTATGAGGCCTCTGGGTGCTGAAGATCGCCCAGGCCCCCCACCCACATCAGAAAATGATTAATATTGATACGCTCAGATCTTTATGAATTTGCAGGCGTCGTCTCTGCTCAACAACACAGTACAACACACACACACACACACACACACACACACACACACACACACACACACACACACACACACACACACACACACACACACACACACACACACACACACACACACACACACACACACACACACACACACACACACACACACGGTAACAGCCTTCAGCTCTGGAAGCGGCCCCCGCCACAGGGCTTCAGGCTAATTGATATTCTCCCACACCCCCCAGGTCTTCTCTGGGGGGGAACTCACTGCAGTGCTGACACGGCACATTCCATCACCACTGCAGGTGTGTGTGTGTGTGTGTGTATATGTGTGTGTGTCTGTGTGTGTGTGTGTGTGTGTGTGTGTGTGTGTGTGTGTGTGTGTGACTGGATCCTGCGTCCTCAGTGGATCTTGACATCATTGTTCCGCCCCTGTTTGCCCCCCTGGGTGGTTTGTATTGTAGATTTGCCCCCTTAAATACCGTTGTTTTGCTTCATCATAAATTCTGCTTAAAGTGGGTTGTTTGTTTGCTGGTTATGATTTACCAGTGCTCACTGCTGGGGGGCCAGGGGCTGCATTTAATCTCAGTCACTCCTCTCTGGCTCTGCTTGTACTCAGGACGAAACAAACAGAGTTCCTTCTCCTTCAGCGGACTCTCCTCTCCAGAGCTGCAGCAGCAATCAGACCTAATGGTCCTGAAGAACAGCTACATAAGAACATCTTTATGACACCCGCCAATTAACGCCATCTTAGTCTTTCCACCCCCCCACCTCACCCCCATCTTCATTCGTCTCCCTACAGGAGGACATCCTGTGAGTGTGTCTTACTGTGGAGCGATGAGCTCAAACGGACTAGACTTCAGTTCTGAGCAGCTGTGTGTCAGTACCGTCCCTGTTGGGGGGCTGCACAGCCCACACCCACTCATCTCTGAGGAGGGGGGGCAACACTCCATCACCATCACAACAGAGACGTTTTGTAATGTGGCTATACATCTCTGGTGGCGTGTTGATTGCACCTAGAGGCGATTATGGGATGTTTGTTTCAAAGACTTTATGACTCTCCCTGTGGAGTGATGGAACAGCTCCATGAGGGGGGTGAGGAGGGGCGTCATGTCGCTGACGTCACCACAAGTCTGCTCTGGTTCTGAAACACCTTTATAGGTATACCTGTGTGTGTGTGTGTGTGTGTGTGTGTGTGTGTGTGTGTGTGTGTGTGTGTGTGTGTGTGTGTGTGTGTGTGTGTGTGTGTGTGTGTGTGTGTATAAATGAGAATGGCGTGACTCTAGGTGATGGAAGTGGAGGTTTACCTGTGCATGAACACTGAACACTGAACACTGAACACTGAACACTGAACACTATCCAAAGAGATTTTCTACTTCTCCTCTCCTTCAAACATCCAGTGTAGAACATTCAAACACTCCCTGTAGTCCTGGTTCTATCTAGATTTCCTCAGCCTCTGATTATTGTTATTATTTTGCTATAATTTCATTCCACCTTAAAGCGCGACAAACTCTCCTCTTTGTGGGGCGAACCTCACCACACATGAGAAGCGTTGATAGCAGAATACTCCCAACAGGTTCACATGGAACGATCAATCAGCTGATGCAAAGGAAGGAAGATCAGAACGTTAGAGGAAATAGACGTCAACGACCAAAGAAAGCCCCCCTCCTCTCCGACTCCATTAACTGTGTGTTTGATTCTAGAGACTGATTGGATTGAGACGTGTTAATCCTCGTTAATCCCGCTGGACCTGAGCTGAAACAGACAGTTTCTCCTATCAGAACCGACGGGGCGATGAAAGACCCCAACCCTCCAGCAAAGCCCTGCTAATCAAACAGGGTGTTTGTCCTGCCCCCATTGGATGACATTTGCTTTGCTTCAGTGGGGGTGGGGGGTGGGGGGGGGGTATAATGCAATTTCCTCTGAGGAGAACAGATTAAAACGTTCTGACCTGATGAGGCTCCACGAGATGGATTCTGCTCTGCTGAATCTTTCTGTGTTTGGTGGCTTCATTTCCATACAGGTCAGCTGTGTGTGATTATTATGGTCTGGCATATCTTTTTCAAAAGAGTGTATTGATACCAAAACAGCATGTATGGTCACACACAGCGTTCCACATACATCTTATTTGTAATTGGCTAATTTTGAGCAAATTACATCCTGAGGCAACATTTGGTCCCCGTCTGAGTGGAAATGTCCCGATGCATCAATCTGACCGCCGTCCTGTGACAACATAACCACGTTAGGGCCGTCGGGGGCCGGTATAAACGGAGCACGACCAGCCAAAGGGAACGGTTTGGAATGGGACCGCCATGGACTCTCATACATTCACATGTAGGAAGAAAAAAAATGTAGGTACGTGCGTCTTTGTTCTGTTTGTCAGGGTTTGAATGTTTGTTATCTGATTTGTTGTCGAGCTTTAAATGTAGGAAGTCTTTTTCCTGCTGGTGTGTGTTGCTGTTGTTAAACTAAGATCTGTGGAGTTTGTGTGAACAACGCGAACCTCACAGTTTCTTCTCAATAACAATAGGAAATATTTTGATGGGACTTAATATTGTCATTTTGAGTTAATTATTGGTGGGAGGGGATGTCATAATCCACATTATTGTGTTAATCTTGGAGAACAACGAACCAAAACTTCATATTTTCCCCTAAAAATTAACATTAAGAACTCCTGACCTTGTTTTTGGAACGGAAAAACCATTTTCTGTGCCCGTGAGAGTGGGGGCCTCTGATTGGCGGTCGTTGCTGTGACGGCAGCTGTCTGGCTGGGGGGGTGAGGGCTCATTGTTGGGCTGACAGTGTCCGCTGCTGGTGGTGTCGTTAACTGCAGCACCGGGAGCGGAGGGAACGGTGAGGCGCGTTAGGATCCAACCGAATCTGCAGCTCCTGAATTACATTGATCCTCTGACACCCTCAGCTGTAAAGGGAATTAAAGAACAAGAATACCCCCCTGTCCCCCCCAGGTATGAATCAGCTCGTTCAGCCCACCCGAACAGCTGCGCATCAACAGGTGCGTCCTGCGTGTGGCGCATGAACGCGCACCGGGAACACCGGTCCGGTCCCTCCGGCCCAGATGTGTAGTTACCGCTGCTGCCAGCAGAGGGCCCCCTCCAGTTTTCTTTTCAATGCGTGTGATTGAGATCGTTTTCGCTCCAAACCCAAGAAATGGGCTCTGATCGGTTGGTGATCCCGCTGTCGGAGCCGGATCCCGACGTCCAGATCCACGGAGGAGTGGACCCCCCCCCCGGTTTCTTTTCTTTGAAGGTTGAGGAAAGAAAAACACACCCCAGCCGTGACAGCGAGGCGCTGTCCGTGGTTCTGGTGCCGCACAGCCGCCGGGGGGCGCAGTCTGGAGGGCAGTTCTCCTCCATAACGCGCTGCAGCTGGAATGAGTCACATGGATGATTATTCACGTTTCACCCAAAGGATTTCATGAAAATGAAATATTCAAACGCCACTCCGTCAGCAGCCCCTCATATTATGGGATGTGTGAGGAATGATCATTTGAGTTGGTTTTGATTTTACTTAGAAAATAAAAAGACAGCCTGAACACCCGACTGCTGATTCCCCTTCAAGCGGGGGCTTGGTGTGTGTGTGTGTGTGTGTGTGTGTGTGTGTGTGTGTGTGTGTGTGTGTGTGAGTGTGTGTGTGTGTGTGTGTGTGTGTGTGTGTGCGCGCGCGCGCGCGCGCGGGGGAGGGAAAGGGGTGGGGGTCCGTTGTGTTCACTAACGACCGGTTAGGACTTGTTGATGGGAACCATTTGCTGGTCGGGGTATAAAGGCTGAGTCCGGTGTCCGGTGACCGTGTCCCGGTGCCCCCCCCGGTGGTCGGGGCTTTTACGCACCAATCTGATCGCCGTACCGTCACCCCCGCGCCGTGGCCCCGGTAGGGCAGTCCTCCCGGGGTTCGGGGTGGTTCTACTTGTATGCAGCGGGTCTCACGGCGCACGTCGCCGCCCTGGCGTGGAGCCGCTCCGGCAGCTCCTCCGTGACGCTCCGCTGGATCCACGGAACACTGGTTTCTGGGGCGGGTCGGAGTTGGAATACAAGTTTGCGTTCACTGAACCCCCCTGCACCGATTCTCGTTGTTTTTCTGCGGTTGCGTCTCTTCCCTCTCCTAACGCGGACTGTTCGACCGGAGGGGGGGTCGCCGTCGCGGACTGCTTCCTCCGAACCGGGGGCTGCGTTCTCACCCGGATGCTGATCTCCACCCGAGACGCGTTGCTCTTGCCCGGTTCGCGGCGGCGCACATGTTCGGGCGTCCCCGCCGCTTCTGATCCAGCAGACGCGACCGGCGGAGGGAGGAGGTACCGGGGGGCGACCGGAGGGAAGAGCCGGTGGATGCTACCGTGTTACCGCTGCTGCTGGGGGTGAAGACGGACATTTAAGGAGACGATGCCCCCGATCCCGTCACAGACTCCCTAGAGACACAGGTGTGAGGGACCGTCTGACATCCATCGGGACTATTGATCCATGTGTGGAATTACGCACGAACTGATCTCACCCCCCCACCATGCCCTTTAGTTTCTCCAGCTGTTTTAACATCTCAGTTATCATGTAGTATCGGGACCAAAACGAGGAGCAGCTCCTGGAACATCTAAATCAGACATTCGACATCCCGGAGCGGACCCCCCCGCCGCCACTATGGGGCTGTGACCCGGGCGGGGAGCTCTGAGAGGCGGCTGTTCGTGTCGTCTGTCCTCCGTGCGCAGACCTTTGGAGCCATGGCTGCCGCCATCGCCAGCGGGCTGATCCGACAGAAGAGACAAGCCCGGGAGCAGCACTTCGACCGGCCCTCCACCAACCGGAGGAGGAAGAGCCCCAACAAGAACAAGGGGCTCTGCAATGGGAACCTGGTCGACATCTTCTCCAAAGTGCGCATCTTCGGCCTCAGGAAGAGGAGACTACGGAGACAAGGTCTGGGACCCTCAGTGCTGCTTTGTCTGCATTTCATGCCGACACACATGCGTTCGACCACGAGTTGATCCTGTCACTAGTGACTGGATCACCACTCCATCACCACCAGTGTCGTGAGAATCCATCAGATGTGATTGAAGTTTATCATCGTCACCGTTTATCATTTGTTTCCTCTCTGTTTATGGGGGAGAAGTTAATGTGAAGGTGAGTGTGTGTTCTCTGGTGCACCTGGTGGAGAGTCACACACACCTTCTAGCCTCTGATTTACATTCAGTCCCAGGTAGCTGAAGGCTGTGGAGGAGGAGTGCTGAACGGATTAGACAGGTTTACTGAGCTGTCACCTGGAGACTGGACTGTATGAAGCTCACACACACACACACACACACACACACACACACACACACACACACACACACACACACACACACACACACACACACCATTGGCTGAAATGCTTTGTACATAACCAAGTCCCCAAAGCCGAGACGTGAAACTCATCTGCAGTCAAACCAAAAGGTCTTCTGGCGTCGAGGTGACGCCTCTCAAATGTCGTCTTGTCCCACAGATTTATCAAGCGTTGGTCTCGTAGCGTCCAGCTGATCATCAGTCTGCTTGTCAAAACGGTGTTTTCAACATTTCTGCTCAAGCTGGGGTTGTTAGCGTGTCGTCAGCAATGAAAGCTGCTGAAATCAGAGGAAAGAGAAGGGGGAGGATGGTATGGAGGCACCAAACCTGTTGCTCCAGACTGGAACCCCATTTCATTAAAGGCATGATTTAAGGTGTAAACCTTCCAAACCAGCGGGGGTCTGAGCGACACCAGGAGTCCCTCCTGTTCATCCTGTCTGTCTCTAACTGAACTGAGACCTGACCCATGAGTGACGTCCCTTCTCTCCATTAGAGCGCTGATCTGACAGCATCTGTATTACAGCACATGGATCTCACTTCTGTTCACGGGTCAGTTCCCTTCAGAGTGGTGGGTTTGATTGGTCTGATGTGTGTGTGTGTGTGTGTGTGTGTGTGTGTGTGTTTAATTGTCCATCACCCCCAGACGGGCTGACGGCGTCTGTCTGTACATCTGAACCTCCTTCGTGTCGGAGCAGAGACGCTGGACGAGTGACGTGTGGTTTGGTTGAACGTCTGTCCACACAGACAGCAGGATAATAAACCTGGTAGCTCTGTGAGGCGTGTTGTTGATGGGGGGTGTAATGTGGAGTTGGTGGGGGTGAAGTCAGACGTGTGGATGACGGTCGGCTGCTCTCCTTCCTGGTAACAGCCATTTTACAGCAGAACACAAGTGTGAGCCTCAGAATGATGAGGCTAATCCTCAGGAACGGTGGCAGCATGAGTGTTGATGAGATGAGAGGCATGACCCCCCCCCCAAGACACAAAAGACTCCTGCTAGAATGAATTAGCAATGAAGGGGAAAGTTTTTAATTTTGTCCTCATTCTGTCCTCATTTTGTCCTCATTTTGTCCTCATTCTGTCCTCATTTTGTCCTCATTCTGTCCTCATTTTGTCCTCATTTTGTCCTCATTCTGTCCTCATTCTGTCCTCATTTTGTCCTCATTCTGTCCTCATTTTGTCCTCATTCTGTCCTCATTTTGTCCTCATTCGTCCTCATTCGTCCTCATTTTGTCCTCATTCTGTCCTCATTCTGTCCTCAATTTGTCCTTAATTTTGTCCCAGTAATCTGAGCGCAGGTATTCAGGTAGTAATATTTTTAATGACAGCCTGGTGGGAACACACTCCATGAATTTCACCCTCACATGGGAATCAGGAGACTCTTCACCCGGGGACACCAGCCTCTGCTGTTAGTGTTTGTCTCCTCACCCTCCTCACCTCTCTCACCCGTTTTTCATCCTCTCTTATTCACTGTGTCACCTCAGGAGCACACAGTCTAGCTCGACTAAAGGCTCTTGTACTTGATTTAATTTTAGCCCCTGTTAGGACTGTCTTTCATTTGTTGTGAGTGAATGGAGTTGAATGCGCCACTGGTCAGCTGTGCTGAGATCAGTGGTGTTTGTCTCCCAGGTGAGAACGCCACTGGGCTTCCTGTGACGGCGGAGCCTGCAGGGAGCAGCTTTCTAACATCCAGTCTGATTACGTTTTGTCGTCACATTCAGTTTCCCACGGAGATCCTTGAAGACTAGAATGTGGAGGCGTCTGAATGTCCTCCCCCAG
This sequence comes from Antennarius striatus, assembly GCF_040054535.1. NCBI lineage: Eukaryota > Metazoa > Chordata > Actinopteri > Lophiiformes > Antennariidae > Antennarius > Antennarius striatus. The sequence goes on from NC_090787.1 coordinate 21,615,817, forward strand.
TGTTTCCTATGGCTGGGGTATTGATCTTGTCAGCGATGCCCTAGATTAGCTGTTCTTACGGTCTCTATTGAACGGTGCTGATGGAAATCTTGTTTTTGATCCTCAGTGTTTTTGTCAAATTTCAAGAACATGTATCAAATATTTAGCGGTAATTATTATAATATCATTCAACCTCATTTCCCTTTTTTTTTTTTTTTTTAATTCCTTGGTTACAGAAGACTTAAAAACTGAGCTAAAACCCTCCTGGGCAATAAATAAACAGCTAAATAAATAAAGCAGAAGCTTATTTTGTTCCATTGTTCTTTGGATTAATGAATAGAGACCGAATTTGGGAAATTTTTTGTCAAAAATTCAAAAAATTATGCAAAAATCCTCAATTAATGTGATTTTAATTTCCTCTTTTTTATCATGTAGTTCGTATTGGACCTACAGGCACACACCAGAAACCCACAGTGTGTGTGTGTGTGTGTGTGTGTGTGTGTGTGTGTGTGTAGGACTCCATATGACTTGTTGCCCTAACCGTTGCCCTGGGCTGAGTGTTGACACGGTTTTCCTGGTGTCTTGTCTTTAAACCCCCCCCATCCACCTGTTGGTGTGAAGGGGCTCTGCAGTGATGACTCACACCTGGAGCCGTGAACCGACGCTCCAGAACGCTGCCTTCGTAAGTCAGGTGGAAAAATCCAACCCAGAATGCCTGTTCCCTGTGAGCAGGGGCATTATGGTATGTGGGGGTGTTTCTGCACCTGGCGCTGGCTTGCTGCTGTAAGGAGAGCCAACGGGTGTCACAGACGGTTGTTCCCAAGTTGTGTGGTGGAAATATAACCCAGAGTGTGTTTTAATAATAATTATTATTCACTAGCACACATGTCAAAAACTACAGTCATGGTTGAGCAGCGTCTCTGAGATATTTTGGCTTGATCTTTAACCTTGTGGAGGAATTATGGGATGTCAAGGTTTCTGACAGAACGTGTGGGGCATTGATGAGCTGTAGGAAACAGAACACAACTGTCCCCCAAAAAAAACACGAGACTAACAATCTGATGATAAGATGAAACGCACACAGACACACACAGTCTGCATAGCAGACAAGTAGTCCTCAACATACAAACACCATTGGCTCCTTGAAGCTGTTTGAAATAAAAATTGTTTGTAAATAGTTATTTATGAAATTTCAATCTATAATCTCAACTTCAGGTCATTTAAATGCCATTAATACTCTAAATATGATGACTTGACAGAAACAATTAAAAGACATGACAAAATATTAATGAAATATGTATTGATTATTCTGTTGTACTTCAATAAGTTTCTCAGTTAAATTGTCCACTAGTTAACATCAAATAGCAAAACAGCGTTCAGTGTTATCGTCGGTAAATGCTTCCGGGCAGAAACCTGACCCAGCACACATTGGTTCCTACATCGTTTAGCTCAACGACCCCATTGATAGATAAATACTTTATTATTTCCTTAGGAAATTGCACATCAATAATTAATAAAACATGAACTAACAGGCAGGTGGTGACAGAGTTCTCTTTAACTAAACAAATCTGTAGAAATACAGTGAAGCCTTTTTCCTGTTTTCTTCCACAGTGTAAATTCAGGTGAACTCACTGTAAAGATGTCGTGTTTGTGTTCAGAGGTGGTTTCTGTCCCCGTCCAGCGCTGGACGGAATTCTGTGGGACACTTTGTGTTTTCTGTCACATCAACTTTAATCTGAATCACCCACGCATTCTGAAAGCAGATGGGGATCCTGTTGTTGCAGATTTTTTTTTTTTAAGGGATTAGATGTGAGTTTCAAATTCTATTAGTCGTCCTGGTAAGTGAGTCGAGGACACACAGCTGGAGATCAAACGTAATCTCACTATTCTGACTGTGATTATCTTCCCAGATTAGACCCATGGATCATTAGATTACAGTACGCAGATGAGAATATTAGATTATCTGATATTCTCTGGATTAACCGTTCGGAGACGAAGGCCTTCCTGTGACGTGGGTGTTTAGAGTGTTCAGTATGTTGACCCCTGAGACGTCTCTGGGACGGGAACCGTCGCTGCGACGTCTGATGTTGATATAAGAGGAAGTGAAGCGTAGTGATGCTGCAGCTCCTGATGTCTGATCTCTTTCTCCATGACAACAGAAGATACATAAAGGGGCTTTTCCTTGGCAGGCTGGGAACGCTGGAGCGTTCGAAGTGGGTCAGGCTGACAGCAGTGGCTGCTGCGTCTGTGCTCCAGTGTGTGTGTGTGTGTGTGTGTGTGTGTGTGTGTGTGTGTGTGTGTGTGTGTGTGTGTGTGTGTGTGTGTGTGTGTGTGTGTGTGTGTGTGTGGTAGCTTGTGTTTGCTCACACACAGACGGAGGACGACTCAATAGAAAATAAGACAGGAGCAAAATCAGGGAAGTGATGGGAGGCCAGAGCCCCCCCCCTCTATGACGGCTCCATCTATGTGCACACAGGACGTCTGCAGCAGAGCAGCGGGGTTGGATGTCTTACCGTTATGATGCTCAAAGTTTTCCAAGGAAAGCCCCTGTTCCTATTTCTGTTCTTGTTCCTGTTCCTGTTCCTGCTCCTGTTCCTGTTCCTGTTCCTGTTTCTGTTCCTGCTCCTGCTCCTGCTCCTGCTCCTGCTCCTGCTCCTGCTCCTGCTCCTGCTCCTGCTCCTGTTCCTGTTCCTGTTCCTGTTCCTGTTCCTGCTCCTGTTCCTGTTCCTGTTCCTGTTCTGTTATTTGTTCCCTTGGAACAAATAGAGTCAAGTAGAAACACGCAGCGCTTCTGTTGTACAGACTAACACCAGACAGACGGTTGGACTGCAGCAGAGGATCCAAACGCGCCGTGATGAACGTCCTGTCGTCTCGCTGTTCAGTTTGTTACGGAGGGAGGGGTTCAAACACAAAGCGAGGGAAAGAGAGAGGGACAGGAGAACAACTGCAAATACGTCAAGAACCTGACAAGGATTTCTGAGATTATCTGGTGTGTCTGACAGCTGGAAACGTGTCTGTCCTCGTGTCCCATCACATTGTCATGTTTCCTTCATGATAGAATCTGTAGAGTTACCAAAAACCCGGCTTTGTGTCTGCTGTGAAAGCTGGAGCAATAATGAGTCCAGATTCATCAGAAAGGTTTCATCTCTCAGCCGAGCCTGACCTTCAGAATGAGTTGCACAAAAGCCAGATTTGTAAGGAAAACAAAAGCGTTTTTGTTGCTCCCATTTGTGCTCCAGCGTGCATGAATGTGTGAACCTGTCAGTCATCAATGATGCGCTGCTTATTCCAGGACGTGATTGAATGCAAAGTGTGTTGAGGCGTCCCTGAGGACAGGATTAGGGCTCAACAACCACCGATTACAGAAACTTAGTTCACACGTTCTCTGGTCTCCTTCTGATTCTGTGCTCGGATTTATTCCCATTTGATAAAAATTTGCAGACCGACTCAATCTGGCTGCAGCTCAGAGGTGCCAGAGATTGAAACGGGTGGGGGTGGGGGTGGGGGGGGGCTATTGTGTGAGATACACTAGCTGGGATGCCCCAGGGAAGACAGACATCCCATGATTTATAGCATGAAGAAGGAGCCAAGTTCACCTCTACACACATTTACACAAAGAGGAAGTGTTCTCAAAGACAGCAGCCATTAAGCTGCTTCAGTTATTATACATTATCAATTATTATACATTATCAATTATACGTTATCAATTATTATACATTATCAATTATTATACGTTATCAATTATTATACATTATCAATTATTATACGTTATCAATTATTATACATTATCAATTATTATACGTTATCAATTATTATACATTATCAATTATTATATGTTATCAATTATTATACGTTATCAATTATTATACATTATCAATTATTATACATTATCAATTGTTATACGTTATCAATTATTATACATTATCAATTATTATACGTTATCAATTATTATACATTTTCAATTATTTTACATTTTCAATTATACGTTATCAATCATTATACTTTATCAATTATTATACATTATCAATTATACATTATCCATTATTATACGTTATTAAATTATACGTTATCCATTATTATACGTTATCAATTATTATACATTATCAATTATTATACGTTATCAATTATTATACTTTATCAATTATACATTATCAATTATTATACGTTATCAATTATTATACATTATCAATTATTATACGTTATCAATTATTATATATTATCAACTATTATACGTTATCAATTATACATGATCAATTATTATACATTATCCCAAATGAATGGGCTTCAATATCAACCTCAGCGCCGCTCATTGTTTTAATGGAGCTTATCAAAGTCATTAATCGATAGTGAGCGCGTCAACTTTATGTGTGTGTGTGTGTGTGTGTGTGTGGGGGGGGGGGGTTGGGCCTTCATTAAAGATGAATGTGATGCTGTGTGTGAAGGCTTGTGTTTGTGTGTGTGGATGCACCCCCTCTCTATTGTCTCCCCTCACCACTGTGGGGGGGCTCATGTTATATTTGACGTGTTTGAAAGCATAATTAATCAATGAATTCAACCGTGTCCCCCACCCCCACCCTTCATATTGGCTCGGATCAATGCTGGAACACGGTTTTGGATGATCGGTTGGACAAAACAAAATCATTTAAAATAACGGAAATCATTTGAATCCATTCAAGCCGTGTGAAAAATTCCCAAACCCTCTAAATTATGACCTGTGTATAATTCATGATATATTTTACGTACACAATGATAAAGTATGAAAAGAAACATAAAAAAGACACGAGAACACACGATGACAGAAAACTAGATCCGGTTTCACTGATGTTGTATCCATCCAGCAGCTCGTATCTCTGCTGTGGATGACCTGATTGACTTAGTTTCAAAATTCTAATAGAAACATCGACACACATCTTTGTTCACTAATTAAAATCAATAAAGTTTACAACTACTCAATTATTAATTAATTAATTACGCATTAATCACTGCGTGAACACGTTTTGTGAGCTGCAGCCCCAGCATGCATTTGGGTCAGTAATGTAAAACATTAAGGAGACTCCAGTTGTGTCCTGTTGACAGATGGAAGGAGGTTTATGTGTGACTGAGGGAACCCCCCCAGTTCATCACCATGAGACAAACAGAGACAGGGGGTGTCTTCTCTGTGACGACTGTCTAGCTCCCTGTTAGCATCACAGCCTGCACTGAACGTCTGTATAGACCAGAGAGGTGCTGCCAGCTTCCTGTCAGGAGGACCCGGTCGTCACGGCGACAGTCAGATGTTGTTTTCTGGAACCCCGTGGTTGTCCTGGTGACACAGAGTTCCTGACTCAGTATCGCTCCGACACTCCAACAGGCTGGGTTTCCTCCCCTGTCAGGCGCCAGGTAGCGTTCTCTGAGCCACACCCCCAATGACATCCCCCACCAGAGACGGCCTGGAGCTGGGGGGTCGACAGACAAAAGCCCCGTCTGCCCCCAGTAAGACCTCTAGAGTTCTGCTCTGTGGCTACTTTTTATCATTACAAACCCCCCCCAGTGTTCACTCAGCAGACTCTCTTGGAGCGTTGGGGGGGGCTGGAGGATGTAACCTCAGCTGTGGATGATTCGCCGGGGGTCAGACAGGAAGGACAGACACATCCTGTCATGCACAGGGGGGACCCAGAGGGGGTGCTGTGGGGTTCATTAAGGGAGCACAGATGAATTCTGCTGCCTGTACTGGATGCAGGCGGGGTTAGAAAGAGAAGGTTAACAGTCTGACCCAGGGGTGCCTTTATGTTAACGACTGGACAAAGAACTTTGTTCTGTTGTGGACGAGTTTTATTTGGTGTGAGTACCTGATCTTTAACATTTCTTTACTGGTTGCTAATGGTTGCTAATGATTGCTAATGGTTGCTAATGATTGCTAATGGTTGCTAATGATTGCTAATGGTTGCTCATGTTTCTGTGTGTTCCATCCTGCAGATCCCCAGCTCAAGGGTATAGTGACCAGGTTATATTGCAGGCAGGGATACTACTTGCAGATGAACACCGATGGCTCTCTTGATGGGACCAAGGATGACAGCAGCAATTCCTGTGAGTACCTCCACCGTATCCGCTGGCCTTCCACATCCAAAGAGAAGCTTCTAGAAACATTTGATGAGCGGCTGACAGGAGGAATACATGTTGATTTAAAGTGTGTGTAACCAGCATCAAGTCACTGGTCCTTAAAGTCCATCTGATTCTGAGCATTGACTGGTTTTACAAACAGCACTGTACCCTCTATTAATCTTTCAAGCAATTCCTCCTTATATGGAGGAGTTCTAGAATCACTGTGAGTCAGAGGAAAGTGGACCAGGAACCAGCAGGCTGAACAGGCAGGAAGGGGTATTATTAGCTTGATCTGGCGCTTCTCCTTTAGCGCTCCAGGCTAGGTGGTTAATTTGATTCCAGTTCTTGGTGCTAACTCCAGCCTGACATTCTGTGTTGTGTCACACACTCCTGTCAGCAGGAGATGAGGCAAATGTCACTTTCGATAGGCTCAAGGGATTTATAGAAACAGCGTTTCAGGCGATTCATCATCTCGTTTTAACTCTTGGATCAATTCAACTGCCCCACAAAGAAATGTCCGTTTGTGTCCCAAAGCACCCTCTGTGCATGAATCTGGATCCATCCTGCCAAAACCAACTACTAACAGGGTCAGTCCAGGTCACGATGGGCCTTAAAGGCTTCCATTTACACACACTTAATGTCGCAGTGCAAACAGAAGCTATTACCCACCAGGCCTCACTCTGCTCCTGCAACAAAAGGTCCATTAGACCAGCTCCGCATCGATGGTGGGGCAATTACAGCTACATCACAGGTAGCTCTGGGTGGCTGCACCCACCCTCAGCCAACATCCCCTCAATGCATCAGCCAGGAGACTGTGTTATATAAGCTTCAGACACCTCTCCTCTGATGGAGAATCACATGACCAGGGTGTTAGTGGTGAGGACCTGTGGTGATGTCTTCATGGACCTCCGATCTGACTGCTCAGGTGTGTCTTTCAGCTTTGTTCAACCTCATTCCTGTGGGCCTCAGAGTTGTTGCCATTCAGTCTGTGAAGACAGGGTTATACATCGCCATGAATGGGGAGGGTCATCTCTACACCTCAGTAAGTCACCCCTTCTGCTGTCTTCTCATCTCTTGCTTCTGATTTACCAAGGAAATGTTCTTCATCATGAGTATGAAGGCATCCAGAAACCTGCAGTGCACATATCACAGTCCTTATTGTGTGTTTTAAGGGATGTTAGTGTCTATACTATCAGTGTTTTCCCCAAAAACATTCAGATATGTAAATCAATGTACGTTACGCTGTAGGTGAAGGTAACCATGGCCCTGAAAATGTCTGATATTTACTACATTTGTGACGGAATAATTGCTTTTTGCTGAAGGTAAGGGATCTCATTAAGCAGAAATTCTTGCATTCAGGTTTGTATAAATTTGGTTATACGCCTCAAGAGTTTTGAGTATGTATGAGATTTAAGGAAAGCAGGAGGATCACATTCTTCACGGTGTCACACGGGAGCCGCATTGATTGGTAGCGTTCATCTTCTGGTCCTTGAAAGCCAATTAGACTGTACACCACTGGAAGTGAAAAGGTGAGATACGGTGACACCTGGTGTGAACTGTACATTGAGGTAAATGGAATGCACGGCTGAGTGTTCCTCACTCTGTTCTCATTGGAACGGTCCACTGTTTAGACCATCCCTCTTCAAAATAAACTGAGCCTCTGGCAGCTGGACAGTCGGGGGTTAATGAGACCTCCCCCAGCACTGATGGGGCTTCTGGTCATCCTCCTCTATTCAGATCCATCAGCTGAGAGCTCTGGAGCGCTGCTCCTCCTGACAGCAGCATCCATCAGTGGTGTCCTCATGTTCTCATCCTCTGGGCAGAGCAGGAGCTCTCATCTTCTTCTTCATTCATTATCTCTGAGACTTGGAGGGGCTACATCTGTAATGTTGGCGCGCTGCCTCTCTACCGGCGCTCTGTCGTAATCACTGCTTGACTTCAGCCATGAAATGAAATTTATCTGAAGGGGATTGACCCAGAGTCCTATGGATTTTGTTCAGTGGAGATTATGAATAATAATATTATACATTCTGTCTGTCCTGTTCTGTGTAACACAAGAATGCTGTTGTGTGATGTATTGATTACATGTAGACACACACTCCAAAACTAAAGCTGTGGTTATTGTTGGTTTTCGGACAGAACCTGATTCTTTTCATTTAACCTGCAGGACAATTAAAGGCGTCACATCACCAACTTTAAAACTGCAAATTTAGTATGAAAATACAGTCTACAAAAGATGGCAAATGGGCAGTCAATCACATCTGAATCAGCAGAATGTAAGAAAGAACCGTCTGGTGTAATATCAGTGCAGACAGTACAGCTTATACTCGTGTCAGTTCGTCGTCTCCACAGCTTTGTAGGGGATAGAAATAGGAGGTACAGTATGTAGGTTGAATGACGCTGTATACCAAATAATCCTATTTGTTTAGAGCCCTGTTGGATGCCCGTTGGATGTCTGTTGGTTGGTCGGATTCAATGGATGTCTCGCATCATGATTTTGCTGCTTCACTAATAATCCCTGTGTGTGTTTTGATGGTGAGTGTGAGCTCACACTGCTGGTGGAAGCTGCTCACGTTCAAGCCTGGAGCCACATGTTTCACAGCAGCGTGTGGAGCTTTGAACCCCCCCAGTATAGTGTTTGTTGTTGTTGTTGGGGCTGCGGGCCCCGGGGCCAGTTTCAGGGGACAGATGATCGGAGTCACACCTGTTGAGTCGAGGCCAGGTGCTTCCTGATCACAGCTTCACCTGCAGCCGGTCTCTGTGCTCATGAGGGTTCAGACCGGACCCCCCACCCACTCACAGCCCCCCCGCTCCTAAGGTTAGCGTTACTCTGGTAGCTTTGGACAATGTTCTGCATCTCCTCTGCTTCTTTTCCCCTCCCCCGTTACTAAGGTAGGACTCTGCCATTACGGCTGTGTTCCATTACAGGCGAGGGTCTGACGGTCCAGCCTTCCCCCCATTAGGTCGTTTATTGTAGTGCACTCACAAGCTGCGTTTGAAGGCCGTATTAATGCAGAAAAACACGATGACTAACATGTTGTTAGGTTTGTGTGGATCCAATATGTAAAGAAATCGTTACAAAACACATAGAAGGCGGCGTGTTTTAATTAAAATATATTCTTAATCAGTCCGACCTCATTTCACCAAAGCCCCTTAATGACTGAAATCACTTTGTCCGTTGTTATTTCACATAATTAAATATATTAAAAAGGCTTTAACTATGATGACGTACTTTGATGCTGAATTGCATTCAGGTTCAAACACATGAGGGGGAGTCCCACTCTTTCAGAAAATAGATGGAAAGCCCTTTCAAGGCTGCTGGTAGTGCATCATACTTCTTTGTGTGGCCCCCGAGGCGACGCATGAGGCTCCGGTGACGGAGATAGCATCGAAGCTAAACGGTGCAGCCTGGCACAAAACACACATGACGGAATAAAGGAGAGTTCAGTCTTCTCACCCCTCTCTAATCTGCTTCTTTTCCATGAGCCGGTAAAATCCTGGCTAATTTCTCCTCCAGGCTGCTGCTGGGCTCCGGCTTCATTCTGTGTTGTTAGAGAGGAGCTCTCTGCCTTTGTCCCTGGAGGAGGCGGCGGATGCAGGATGTGGTATTCTTTAGGTACCTGTTATATAATTTTATACCAAAGCAGACAAACTTCAATTATTCTGTGGGGATGAGGATATTTAATCTTAGTGCACAAAAAAAAAGTGTTGAATTGTAGAGTTTCGTTGCACATGATGCAATGCTGGTGCCACAGACTGTAACTGATGCTGAATGCGTTTTCTGTTCATTCATTTTCCTCCCGTCGCTCCTGTTGGTTCGGGTGGGGGGTCTTTATGGGCGGCTGGTTTTCTTTAGAGCGGCTGCAGCGTTCCTTCACTTCCTGTCTTTATCAGCGCTCTGCACTTGTTAGCGCTAGCTTTCATGAGCGTCAGATGGAGCTGCCTCATGATGAGTGGTCCTTATAGAAATGAAATCCTTGAGAGGACCAATATGGAGGCGTGTAGTGGATTTAGTTTCACTTGTTAGAGGCTGTATCAGCAGCCATATGGAGGCTCCCAGTTTGATGTGAGGGCTTTTCTGAGTTCACTTCACTATGACAAATGGAGCTTCATGGTGGATGTGTGTACAGGAGGGAGAAGAGCAGCTCGCTCCGACTCCTCTGGGAATACTGAAGCATGACGTCCACTCGTTTCAGCCTTTTCTGCTGTCACACCAGCCTGTTTATTCATCTTCCTACCTCTTAGGCCATTTTTCTCCTTCTGCTTCCATACATTCTGCCTTCAGAGCAACACCGTTCCACAGACGCCCTTTGCTGCCCCGCTTCCATCTTCAGGTGACTGACAACCGAATTCCATCTGATGTAAAACAGCCGTTCAGTCGGGGATCAGCTGTTTCTGATTGGAACACACTGAGGTGTCATCCACATACATGTCACATTTAGTCCATCCATCTAACCTTTCTACTGGGGATCATTTGCATCACAGTCAATACTGCTGATAGATTAGCTGATGACTGAACTGTTTGCACCAGAATGAAATGATAAATGTATTCATTTCAATTGAGTCACTGCTATCAGTGCAGTAAAATGACACTACATTCAGATTCCTGTTTCACTGTTAACACGGTCATGTGACTTTTGGACAATAAGCCAATGGAAGCTGATTTTCTGCTGCACCATCGACTTGAGGCAGACGGTGAGGATGAAGACACACTGATCAGACATAACATCACAACCACCTGCTAGTAACGTGTAGATCCCTGGTGTGTTGCTGGAAGAGCTCTGGGTCACCAGGACTCCATGTGACCTCTGAAGGTTTGTGATGTCAGCAGATCCTTTAAGTCCTTCATGTTTCCAAACATCATACTGTCTCCACTCGTGTTCCGATGTCACACCCTGGTGACAGGTGAGAGGCACACACTCACTGGCCAATCGTAGACCGCTTTGGGGGTGGGCAGCGCTTCCCCTCACACACAGCAAGTCAATACACACTGTGTGTCTATCAGGAAAGACATAAAGCTCTCCAGAAAGCTGTGTGAGGTCTCTTCTGGGGTTGGAAAGCAAACAAGCCTTTGCTCCCACAGCCCCTGATGCCCCCTGGTCCTCCACGACCCTCTGGTCCTCTATGACCCACTGGTCCTCCATGACCCACTGGTCCTCCATGACCCACTGGTCCTCTATGACCCACTGGTCCTCTATGACCCACTGGTACTCTATGACCCACTGGTCCTCCATGACCCACTGGTCCTCCATGACCCACTGGTCCTCCATGACCCACTGGTCCTCTATGACCCACTGGTCCTCTATGACCCACTGGTCCTCCATGACCCACTGGTCCTCCATGACCCACTGGTCCTCTATGACCCACTGGTCCTCCATGACCCACTGGTCCTCCATGACCCACTGGTCCTCTATGACCCACTGGTCCTCCATGACCCACTGGTACTCTATGACCCACTGGTCCTCCATGACCCACTGGTCCTCCATGACCCACTGGTCCTCTATGACTCACTGGTCCTCTATGACCCACTGGTCCTCCATGACCCACTGGTCCTCCATGACCCACTGGTCCTCCATGACCCACTGGTCCTCTATGACCCACTGGTCCTCCATGACCCACTGGTCCTCCATGACCCACTGGTCCTCTATGACCCACTGGTCCTCTATGACCCACTGGTCCTCTATGACCCACTGGTCCTCCATGACCCACTGGTCCTCCATGACCCACTGGTCCTCTATGACCCACTGGTCCTCCATGACCCACTGGTCCTCTATGACCCACTGGTCCTCTATGACCCACTGGTCCTCCACCCTTAGACCACCCATGATGGGTACCAGCTACTGCAGACCAGAATGACCCAACCGGCACTCCAACAGATGATTGGTTTTTCCTGCTAATAAAGCCTGACCTTCAACAATAACTTTCTGCCCAGTCACTAATGGATCTGCTGATGTTTAGTTGTGAATCACATTCCAAGTGTTCAGTTATGTGGATGATGTTGTGACTTATCAAAAATGACATAAAAATACTGTGAAAGGAAGGAACTAAGTGAGTAATTATTGCCACCGTTACAAACCATGGCAGCATGAAATGATGGAAATGAAATGACAGCTGACGTTGTCTTCATTGTAGACCTCCTGCAGAAATGAAAAAGACTTTTTATGTATAACAGATTTTTTAAATTGTTTAAAAAATGCATCTCTTCCATAAGGATTTAAGGATAAAAATGTATATTAATTATTCAGAGGAATTGGAGCTATGAGCGTTGGGTTTAAAGTTTGGATGGAGCCGCCTCATTATCACCCAAATGTTGCTCCTCCATCCACAAATGTGGTGTCAGTCAGGAAAGGTGGCGGTCATGAGGGCTGGATTCATGAATTAATGAAGAAGAAGGTCGGAGGTTGGCGTCAAAGCTGAACTGGGAACCGTTGGTTGGAGGCCAAGAGCTGCTAAGAATAGAAAGAGCAGCCTGAGTAATTAATGTCTGTATAATGTATGGACAGGTCAGGAAATACTGTCTTTGGCAGACGCTGGCCTGCTTTGCATGTCTGCACCAGTTCAAACTGGTCTGTGGAGTCTGGGACGTGCCAGTGGAGAGAGAGACCTGAGCATCACAGCAGAGCCACCCGTCATGGAGGGAGGGGTCCTACCTGTGGGGATTCTGCTTCTCTGAACAATAAATCATGCCCGCAGCTGATTTGTCCTCTATCTCTTTCCAGGTCAGCATCTTAAAGTCTGTTAATATTACATCTCCCACGTCCCTCAGCGTTACTCCCCAGCTGATGTGGGGCAATTAGGAGTCAGCAAATGCAGCCAGTTTTCTGAATCAGTGGTTTACATGACATATTTAATTTAGCTGTGTGACTGTTTGCTATAATTGGCCTGTATCTATGATGGGGGTTATTTTAGTGCATCTCCGCTGCTGATATCTAACAGATCAATTCATCAATTTCTGGGTTGTGATCTTTTTTTTTCCATCCTGAGACCTGAAACACACTGTAAGGGTCTATTAACATATGTGTGCACACAGTAACTTAGATGTGTGTCAAAGGCTTCCTGATGAGGTGATAGTTAGTGATGTCAGCATTCATCTCTTTATCCAACAAACTAATCACTGGCTTTATTCTAGTGCAGTATTTTCCTGATCTGTTGTCCTTGCTTTACCAGCCACTGCTGACCTCAATGACTCCCTTCACCTGACAGAGATGTGAGCGTCAGCGGCCTGAGAAAGCCTGGTGTTTGTCTCTGTCTTCAGAGAAAACTCCTGTATTTCCTGTCCCTGCGTGGGCTGATCTCCACAGCGTGTCCATCAGCCAACGATCGATCAGTCAGCCAGAGCTCATGCTGAACCTCCCTCATCCATATTGGTTAATCCTTAAATCTCTATTAAAATGGAGCAGCCAAAAACACAAACAGTGGTTCGTCTGCGTGTTCTGAGCTGCAGTGATAGTCATTTATTATGAAGAGGAAAGCAAGAACACAAACACCCTGATGATGGAGTTTAGAGAGAGGAGCTGCTCTGTTGGAAAACCCCTGCCTTGGTGAACACTCACTACAGCGCGTGGGCGACCGCTGCCTGCGCCCCCGTTCAGATGCTCCTCGTGCGAACAGCTTTCACCATTTTGAGTGGCAAACAAAAAACACACCATCCGATAAAAATGTCAGCCTTAGAATCACTGAGTGCCGTGAAAGCAGGATAAATAAAATAAAAGTGGAGTACTTGTGTTGTTATTCTAATGATATTGACCCTGACTCCTGTCTGTGGTTACTTTTAAATAGAAATGAAAAAGGAGTTCACTGATTCCTTTATGGATATTATTATTATTATTATTATTATTTTAGACACACCATGAATAAAGTACTTTAACTTCTGAAAATGTAAAGAACTTAAATTAACATCAAGAATTTCTAACGGACTAGCTCTGACTCTCCTCTTTGGTACATTTACACTTCTAATTAGTCTTTTGGTATTTTGAAGAATGCTATACATACAGGTAGTCCTCAACATACGAACACAATTCAACATACGAACACAATTGGTTCTGAGAGGTTGCTTGTAAGCTAAAATGTTCATTTCATTATTTACGAGATTTCAATCTATAATCACCATTTGAGGTAATTTAAATGCAATTTAAATCCTAGGACTGACCAGAAACAATTACAGGACATAAAAACAATACATTAATGAAATAGAATTCTGTAGTAATTTAACTTAACCTTTAGCCTCCAACCCCTGGGATGGGTCAGTCGGTACCAGGCCACACAGAAATAACATGTAACTTGCATTATTTCCATTTTATTTATAATCTGATTCTAAATGAGGCTTTTTTGTAAATATGATCTGATTCTCTCCTCCACGTCTGTCTCTGAGTCACTCTTGACACAAGATGCTTGCCTCGGTCACATGACTACCTTCTTAAAGGGGCCGGTCTGACAGGTGACACAGAATACATTACTGCCAAACACATAAAAACAAATGTTCTTTGTGCCGCATGAAAGAGCCACTGAGGAGACGAAAGAACGTAATTACTTTAAAGAAAAAGAATAAAAAATGTATGCTGGTCATGCAGTATTGTTTTGTTGTATTTACACCTTAAAGGCCTGAGGGCAGACAAACATTGTCTGACGTTAAACTGTGGCACAAAAACTAGTTGGCGATCACAGCTTTAGGGTGAAGGATGAATTATTGTCAGTGAGACGTGTTCAGCCGAGAGATTGTGGCATTACATCACCACCATTATCACTTACTGAATGCCTTTTACCAATACCTTTACGGTTACACACACACACCCACACACACACACACACACACACACACACACACACACACACACACACACACACACACACACACACACACACATTCACCTGCCACTGTATAGACACACCTTTCCCACTGCTCGTTAAATGCCAATTTCTAATCAGCCAATCACATGGCAGCGGCTCGACGCGTTTGGGCTGTAGCCGTGGTGACGACGATCCGCTGCAGTCCAAACCGAGGTGAGGGAAGCGACTTTGAAGTGACCTGGTTGTTTTTGCCAGACGAGCTTCTCTGAGTGTTTCACAAACTGCTGATCTGGAATTTTCACGCACAACCATCTCCAGGGTTTACAGAGGACAGTGTGAGAAGAGAAGTGGTCCAGTTAGAGGCGGGTCTGTGGGTGAAAAGGCCTCGTTGGTCCCGGAGATCAGAGGAGAATGGCCAGACTGGTTTGAGCTGACAGAAAGCAGCATTGATCACCAGACCTCAGTCCAGGAGAGAACAGGAGAGTCATGACATCACACCTGTGATGCGGTCACGTCAGCATGGACCCAACTCTCTGAGGAATGTTTCCAGCACCTTGTTCAATCTGTGGCACGAAGGGTTAAAGCAGTTGTGAAGGCAAAGGGGGGTCCAGCCCGGTACCTCAGGTCTTAGCTGCTGTAGGAGAAACACCAGGACCAGAGAGAAAAGCTTTTACTGTGGGAATTAAACTTCAAATAACACCTGCTGTTAAACAGAGTGGGGGGGTCGATGTTGGGTCTGTTATGCATGACTTCACCTGTGGGAGGACACCTGTCTACACCCCCCCACCCCCTGGGATAACCCTTCCTTTATACACAGACATGAAGTCCACCTTTACCTCTCCTCACGCTGCACTCACCAAACCTGTGATCATCTAATGAGTCTATCAATGACTGTTGGTGTTAAAGCAGAGCTGGGCTCCCCAGGAGGTTCTGGGGTCACGTCCTGTTACAGACATTCACCCTTTTGCACATTTCTGTCTCACTTTCCTTTCCTGAATTTCATTACAAAGAAAAAAAGGATGATGTTTGCCAACCAGATGCAGCCGTGATCTTTGTGGGAGACAGTCGTGACTTAGTGGTCAATAAATCCAATCAATGACCGCTGTCACCGTTTGGGATGCACCCCAGGGCTGCCGTCACCTAGCAACGTCCACCGCACGGATTATTGTCTTTGAAATGTTTGCATTGTTTATTTGCTCCTTGTGAAACAACCTACCTTGGAATTATATCTGAAAACATGAGATTTAAATACATGTTTAATAGATAATAAAATAGCACTTTGGATTCATTTATTCACATCAGTCTTTTTGCTTACCCCCATAGTTTTTATTTTTAAATATATCTTTTTGTTCTGTATTTCTTTTTGTCCTGGGACACAGAAATACAGGAGAAAAAAAATAATATTAGGAGAAAAGAACAGAGAGTTGTCAGATTGTCATCTCCCTGTGAGCTCCTTCGTCATTTCTCCCTGCATACATCCTCTGGGGGCTGCTGGAGCCAACGTGTGTCTGTTCAGAGTGTTAATGACCCTTGTTTGGTCCTAATTGCTTTCCCGGTCTGGAAATGTCAAGCACCACACAAATACAAACACACCGCTGCTTGTTTGCCTGAAGAGCGGAGCGATGTTTGAATGAGAGGCAGAGACGAGGGCTTTGACAGCAACAAGTAGTCCTCTGGAAGCCTATAACACTAATAACTCTTCTAATTAAAATCCAGCTCTAATATCACTATGTGTGTCTTTATATAAAAGGTCTTGTTCAAAGTAGTGGGATGTAGTATTTATGTGGTAACAGCAACGTTTCCACAGTAAAAACTGAAAGGTTTCATATATAAATGTATTTTTTTTATGTTGATAAAAAATACCACAAACTGGTTGATGCAGAATTTTTTTTGTACCACCATCAACTAAAACCTTTACTTATATACTTATAAATTTAAATACCCTGAATGGATCAACACCAAAAACTGAAGTTCCCTTCAGCTTCTCAAAGCCTACAGACTATCTGCTAACTTGTCATTTAGCACGAAGTCTCCCCGTCCTTTAGCTCATAAATGGTGGTACAGTTAGTCAAGTCCATAGGTAATGTACTCATTAACACTCGCTAGAAGGTTAACGTGTTAATATAAACACAGTCAGCATCATTTCCTGTCTAAGTGCTACTAGTCACACCTTGGCATTAACGTTTAAACGTTTAACTGAAGCCACAGAAAAAGGATGTTAAAAGATTTTTTAAATTCATTTGAAGGTTTTGCAGTTTGTTCCATCATTTCACCTCCAAAAACCATCCACTGAGCAGGGATCCTACGTGATTTTAAATCTCAGAGCCATCTCAGTGTTATTTTAATGTCTTATCCCCCCCCCCCCCTCAGTGTTTGTATAGAACAGAAACTCTTCTGCTGCCAAAAAAAGGTCAAAGACTCCACAAATGTTCTGCCTGCAGGTGTAATGGGTTACCATCATGTGCTTTCCTCCACAGGAATCCTTCTACCTTTTCTATTCCAACCCATGAAATGAAAGTAACATTTTATCAAGCTTCACCCCTGGAGTTGTAAAAATCAATACAGTGAGAGCTCCGACAGACTGGCTGTAAATCTGGAAAATGAATCCTCTTAAATCTGAGCCTCTCTCCACCGCGTCTGTGACACGTTCAACACGGCTCCTGCCTCTGCAGCTGCAAACGGGTTTGTTTTAGCTCGTCTGTTAATGCAGACTTACATTATTCATGGTTCCATTTCTAATGCAACACTGGACTTATCTTTGTATAGTTAAACCTATGTTGCTTTTATTTTTCAAGAAAACAGTGTCTCTCTTCAAATAAGTGTAATATTTGTACCCTACAATCTAACCTACTGTACAGGTTCACTGCAGAGGGCAGTACATCAGCATTAGTGTGTGATACACCTACACACAACCAGAGCGCTGCTGTTACTAAAAAATATGTACAAAGGAAGTGGGAAAAAACAACAACTGTTGACTAGTTGCAATAGCATCATGTTCTCTTATAGCACATGTGTCAAACTCAAGGCCCGGGGGCCAAATGTGGCCCGCCACATCATTTTATGTGGCCAATGAGAGCATAAAAAATCAGAGTGTCTAAAAATAAATATGTAAAAACAAGTTTGTTCTGACCAAAAACTACATTTCTCAAAATGCAGTAATTAATCCCATTTTAACTTTGACAAAATCGTTAACGTAAGAGTGAAGGATGAGAAGGGGGATTAGCAGTTAAGGACATTCCGTGTTAATATAATTTCATTGGAGGCCATCATCGATAACTTAACCTCTACGCCATCAGGGAGTCCTGGTGGTTTGAGGTTAAAGGGTGGATCATTTTCTAATGCAGTGTTCTCGTTTGCGTGAGTCCTTGCGTCTTTGACGCACAACTTTTGACGGGGACGCACAATCGTCAGAGAGCATGCGTCCCACGGAAGCAAGCTTTAAATGCTTATAATAAAAAAAGTCGATGCTACCTTTTTCTGCGATATAATGTTGGGAAAAATGCACATCCATTAAACAAAAAATATTCACAATTTATCCAGTTCTCCACTTTAATTTCGAACCCGGAAATCGCCATTTTGTCTCGCGGTATTCAGCCCTGTAAAGATCGAATTGCATCGAGAGTAACGGCAACACAGCATCGGCTCATTTTGAATGCAGCAGTGAGAGAGCGACGAATTAATCTTACATTATCACCAGGCCTAAAAAAAAACCAAACCAAATCAGTGCTTTTTTGGACAAATATCAATCATAAATTCATGAAGACAAAGAGACAGATATTTCTGTGGACAGTCAGAATGAAGAGGCAGAAGACGAAAAAACCCAACAAAATCCGAGCATTTGTACACCAATGGCCGCAATGAGTGAGGCACGTTGATACCTATGGAGAAACTACGTGTATTGTGAGGTATGCACACAACAGAATTCAGTCAATGGTACGCACAAATCTGCAAAAAAATCTAAATTTCATGAGGTCCACCTTAACGTGCCATGCTGAACTGAACTCACACATGTTGGCCACGGATATCCCCTCACGGCAAGAAGACCGAAAGAGATGCACTGCAAAACCCAGTGCCAAGAAGGATGAAGCAATCTTACTTCTTTTAAGGGTTGTGAAATGGATGGCTGCTGAAGATATACCCTTCAGCAAGCTTAAACTATCATTATTCATGGCATTGGTGTACCTGATGGGGATCTCCTGAAACAGAACATGTATTATGACTCATACGTAACAGGAAGCCATCTTTTGGATGGTTTGGCCGAAGTCGCAGAGAAAGAGTTAATAGAGAAATTCAGACATCTCCTGTATTAATTAAGCATCCCTGCAGACGAATCGACAGACGTGACAAATGTAAAGACGTTAGTTCTCTATGCTCAAATAATTTACTCTGATACAATATTTAAAAAATTTTTTTTTTTTTTTAAGAATAACTAACAGGCTTTAACATTTTGATAAAAAATAGGTTATTCTTTTTTCTTTTTACTGAATAAACAGATATGACATTATTAATAATATCATTAAAATTAACAGTTTGTTTAGTTTTTTATATTGAACTATTGGCTAAACTCAATCCTTGCATGCGACTTTTACTATATATTCTGGTATTACTTTTGGGATGCATAAACGTCATGCTGGGATGCACAAATTTTTGTTGCAGCGCATCCCAGGGATGCACTACTTTCTGGAGGTAAAATGAACTCTGCTAATGGCCTGTTAAGATCAGGATGTAACCTGCTAACACCCCTCAGATGCATTGTAACATTACACTGTACAAAGTCTGAAAGATAAAACAATATATGGATGAGTTTGAAGGAGTCTTATGAGACGTCAGTAGATTTTAGTTTTAGTTCCACGGCCCTGGACGTCATCGGCCAATCAAATCATCCTGCATTGAGATTTGAGGTTGGACATTTCCTGAACTAACTGTGCAGCTGTATATGCTTTTCATTTTAACATCCACCCTAATAAAGTTAACTTGTAGAATCAGGTGACATACCAATAGAAGGTCTGTCTTTTTAATTGTGTTCTTAGGGATTTCTTGAAGAATAGATGTTACCATGGTGATGACTGATGCTCACAGTTGTGAACTGAGGATAGCAGCATGTTTACATCCAACATCATTACATTACAACTACTGAACGTATGTAGAGAGGACATGAACACACACTGAACCTCTACCCAATACAGAAAACTATTTTTTTTAAAAAAGCAATACAACAGGCAGAGACGGGCGTGTGTGTGTGTGTGTGTGTGTGTGTGTGCGCGTGTGTGTGTTTACACACACTCGACAGACTGCTGACTTCCTTGACAGGAGATGACTAGCCAATTTAGCAAAGATGAGGGTGTCTTGGCACCAATCTGGCCCCAATTTGTGGATCCACACACACACACACACACACACACACACACACACACACACACACACACACACACACACACACACACACACACACACTCACACTTGTTATTACCTGAGACCTCACCAGTCAATTGGTGACTGGTTGATTTTGTTTGTGTCTCTGCTCACCAACAGTTTCTCCCACTGGTTGTGTTGTTTTACTCCTGACCTTGAGATGAAGGCTGCTGTAGTCATCATCACTACAGCAGCCAATCATTTTGTTCATCCCATACAAACAATACGCTCCAGTCTCAGCAGACCCAACAGAACGGTTGTCAAAATAAAATAAAAGTTGTGTCAAATTTAAAATCTCAGACAAGCATAACAAAGTTTAGATACTATTTTGACCCTTTTTATGTTTAAGTGTTGATCTCCAACGTCCATCTGTGATTGGTTGATGTTTCCTCGTTTTCACTGCGACTTCCAAACCCATGATAAGTGAAATTCCCTCCATCTCCAACCTCTTATCCGGGGCCGGGTCGCCGGGTCAACAGCCTCAGCAGGGATGCCCATACTTCCCTCTCCCCAGACACCTCCTCCAGCTCCTCTGGGGGGGGGGGGGGGGCATTCCCAGGCCAGCCCAGAGACATAGTCCCTCCAGCGTGTCCTAGGTCTTCCCCTAGATCTCCTCCCGGTAGGACATGCCCGGAACACCTCCCCAGGGAGGCGTCCAGGAGGCATCCTGAACAGATGCCTGAGCCACCTCATCTGGCTCCACTGGAGGTGGAGGAGCAGCGGCTCTACTCCGAGCTCCTCCCTGGTGACTGAGCTCCTCACCCTATCTCTTAGGGTAGCCCCCCCCCCCCCCCACTCAACAGAGGAAACTCATTTCAGCCGCTTGTATCCGGGATCTTGTCCTTTGGGTCACGACCCAAAGCTCCTGACCATAGGTGAGAGTAGGAACGTAGATTGACCGGTAAATCCAGAGCTTCGTCCTACGACTCAGCTCCTTCTTCACCACCACAGACCTACAGCGACTGCATCACTGCAGAAGCTGCACCGATCCGTCTGTCAGTCTCACGTTCCATCCTTCCCTCACTCGTCAACAAGACCCCAAGATACTTAAACTCCTCCACTTGGGGCAGTGACTCTCCACCGACCTGAAGAGGACACACCACCGTTTTCTGGTCAAGAACCATAGCCTCGGATTTAGAGGTGTTGATCCTCAACCCGCTCGCGTCATTCAGCTGCAAACCGTCCCAGTGCAGCTGAAGGTCCAGGTTTGATGAGACCAACAGGACAACTATTCTTCTTCATCTCCTTTGGGCTTTTCCCTTCAGGGGTCTCCACAGCCAATCAGTGTCCTCCGTCTAACCCTGTCTTCTCATCCTCTTCTCTCACACCAACTACCTTCATGTCCTCTTTCACTACATCCATAAACCTCCTCTTTGGTCTTCCTCTAGGCCTCCTGCCTGGCAGTTCAGAACTCAGCATCCTTCTACCAATATATTCACTATCTCTCCTCTGGACATGTCCAAACCATCTCAGTCTGCAAAAAGCAGAGATGAAATCCTTTGGTCCCCAAACTGGACTCCTTCCGGATCCTGGCTGCGCCTTGAAATTCTGTCCATAAAGATTATGAACAGAACCGGTGATAGAGGGCAGCCCTGCCGGAGTCCAACATGCACCTGGAACAGAAGAAGAAAAAGTATACTTTATTGATCCCCGCAAGAGGAAATTACAAAGTCACTCAGTTAGTTGACAAGTATACCGGCCCCCTGAACACAAGGGGGCCTGTAAGCATGCAGTTAGTACAATCACATTAAACTACACACATCAGGGAGGCAGAGTGACGGGCAGCGGCTTTGGAACGCGCCCCAAATTTGAGCAGCTTGTAGGGTGGACAGTGCCTTGCTCAAGGGTGCCTCGGCAGTGGCTGAGAGGTGAGCTGACACCTCCCACTGTCAGCTCACACTCCTGGTGACATCATGGCGGGAGCAGGATTCGATCTGCCGATGGCTGGGGCGATCTGTCTACGAGACATCTGCTCTACCGCTGAGCCCCTGGTCTGACTCAGTAAGTCAGACAGGTCTGAATTACTGCCGGCAATGCGGAGGTTCACCGGAGGTTGGGCTCACGTTGTCCTTTCGGGCTGAGCCCAGCTAAGCCCCGTGGGCAGAGGCGGTCGCATACAAGCCCCAACCCTGGGCCTGGCTCCGGGGTGGGGTCCCGGTTACGCCATACCGGGCGACGTCACGGTCCTTGATGTTTTTCTTGCCATAGGGTTTTGTACTGCTCTTAGTCTGGCCTGTCACCCAGGACCTGTTTGCCAAGGGAGACCCTAGTGGGGGCATAAAGCCCCTGACAACATAACTCAAAATAAGTGAAAATAATAAATATAATATCACTGTTGTCATTTTGACGTGTTCCTGAAGATCAGATGGATTTACACATCATTACGTTCACAGTGGCTGAAGCAGAAAGTTTCTCTTTACCTGATCACACAACACATTGTTTATTAGACCACGACCGGAATCCTTTTTGGACCCTTTGCCTGTCACAGGTTTGTCTCCCTCTGGAAAAACCTCTGTTAATACGTGTGAAGAGAGTTTCAGCCACAGCTTCAGCCACAGCTTCAGCCACAGCTTCAGCCACAGCTTCAGCCACAGCTTCAGCCACAGCTTCAGCCACAGCTTCAGTCACAGCTTCAGCCACAGCTTCAGTCACAGCTTCAGTCACAGCTTCAGCCACAGCTTCAGCCACAGCTTCAGTCACAGCTTCAGTCACAGCTTCAGCCACAGCTTCAGCCACAGCTTCAGTGACTTCTAAGATGCACAAACTGAAAGATGATCTAAAGAGTCAAAAACCCCAGCAACGGCAGCACAAACTTTATTACCTATGTGTGTGTGTGTGTGTGTGTGTGTGTGTGTGTGTGTGTGTGTGTGTGTGTGTGTGTGTGTGTGTGTGTGTGTGTGTGTGTGTGTGTGTGTGTGTGTGTGTGTGTGTGTGTGTGTGTGTGTGTGTGTGTGTGTGTGTCCTGGGCCAGTGGTGACGGGTTCCTTCCTTCAGGGGGACTTTATTGATCTCTTAAGTGCTTCTGGTGGTCAAACACCTTCAGAGTGTTTTTTGTCAGCCTCTCAGTAAAATGGAAATTGTTCTTCAGTTGTGTTAAAGTACAGCATGGAGAGGTGACGCTGCACAAAACCTCTGATAGGGACGTTACACATATTTGTATTTATTTAAATGTACACGGTTTTAGTCCCCTACACATTATCACTGTCTCTTTTCTTCAAGTAGTAACAGGATAAAATGTCTTTCTGCAGAGAAAAGAGGTGAATGTCTGTTTAGAGTTCTGTGTTTCTGAACTCTAATTTCCCTGCCTTTCATTACTGCAGTGTCGCTGTAAATATAAGAAGAGATCACCCAGTTCATCATGTGTGTCGTATCATTCAAGGTAAACCAATCAAACCAGTCAGGGTCCTGCTGAAGCCCCCGCTGTGTGAACACGAGAGCATCATGAGAGCATCAGTGTGGTGAACGCAGCCGGCTTGATGACGCTTGACCTTTTTCCTGGATTAATAGGTTTTCTGCTGGCAGCATTAATAAACAACTTCTTTGTTTCCATGGAGGGGGAGTGAACAGTCACTTTGAATATTAATTTGAGCGCACCCTCCCCATGCGAGTTTCCTCTCAGCCCCTCTCAGATGGGGGTACTCTGTAATCACAGCCTCCTTTAAAGCTGAATGTTTTGTGTGTTTTTTGGTTGAAACTCTTCTTCTGTCCATCTCTCTCCTCATCTGACTGTTTTTTTCAGGATTGTTATTTATATTCATTCTATTCCACTAACCCCCCCCCCCCCATTGGTATCCCTCTCTTATCTGTTTAGATCCTCACCTCATCATTCTTCTTTTTGCTGTGGCGACTTGCTCTGATTCTGTGGGGCAGAGCAGCTTTTTGTCCCTGGTGCCCCTGGTGGTCAAGGTCAGGTCTGTCCTCCAGTGGGAGCAGAGCCTCTGACGTGGAGCCAGTGGAGACATGCAGTGTGGACGAACCAATCGTTTGCAGCCTCAAACCGATTCGCTACGCGACCGGTGTGAAAGTGTCTGCTGTTTGCAAACCCCCCCCCCCCCCCATATATACTTTTGGATAACACTCATTTAACTCAAAAATGTTATTTCAGAAATATGTAGAATTATGCAATAAACAAGAGAAGATGAAGGTAATGCTGGCAGATCTTTATGATTTTATTTCTTTGATTATGGATCAATTGTGAAACTGAACCTTTATTTATTATTTTCACTACACTACAACATTATCCATTTATGTTGCTGCTGCTCATCGTCCCAGCACACAGATCATATCCAGATCAGAGGTAGTTCTGTCACAGTTAATTCTGTATTTAGTCATCAACAGTCTAGAACCTGGGGGGGAATGAACCTGAAGGATTCATTTAAAAACAGCAGCTGATGGATGGAAGTGGATCCATATTGTTCCCAAGGAATTAAATCTTATCAATTTTGTATTATTAATGATTATCTGATATTGAAACTTAAATTTAACCTTGCTTCTGGATTGAAACCAAAATATTTCAGATTTCTCTGGTAGACCTGACTCGCAGCATTGAAAGATCTTTTCATTCATAATGAATCTTTTGTTGTCTATTTGTTTCTTGTAGGTTTTTTTTTTTTTTTTTTTTTTTTGGTTTTTTTTTTGGGGGGGGGGGTTGTTGTTGTGGCAAAAAATCTATTCTAACTAGGTAACATCATCTCTTAGTAGCTAATAGCTGATAGCAAAGAAAACTTAAAATACTGTACGTTTGCTGTTGCTGATTGGTTTGACTCTCTGCTACCCCCCTGTGTGTGGGCACGGACTCACACTCTTTGAAACAAACGTCATTATTTCATATCTAAATGGAAGATTTATTTATTCTCATAATTTGCTGTCCTCTGGGTGTCTCAGGACACAAATGTTGTCACTGGTAAAGTCAGTAACTAGTTTGCTCCTGGGTGACAACTCCTTGTGGGAGACCCCCTCCTGGGTCAGCAGTTGTGCTTCTTGTGGCATCAATGTTTAGTCATCCATAAACTGTGTTTTTGGTTTCCCCAAACCATCGAAAGACAAAAAGGTTATTGACAAAATCATTGCAGGTTTTAGATTCCTAAGAATCTGGACATTCCTGAGGTTTTGTTCTCACAAAGACTAAACTGTGACTGTGGCTAAACAAGGGAAGAACGTGATGAAAGCGTTTGTTTGTCGCTGACATTTGACTCGTCGATTCATTGGTGCGTCTGAAGTCGGCTGCCGTCACTACTCTGATCTTCAAGTTTAATTCATGATGACTGTTCCCTTTTTTTCCAGCGTTGTTCCACAAATAAACCGCCTCCGCCGGCGCAGCCTCCAAACAAAGACAGCTCTTTGTGCGTCTGTGTGAAGGCGTTTGATTAGCCACAATTACGGCCCTGACTCCATTGTGTGATGACTTTGACTCGAAGCTGTTTACGTGTTGTTTCAGTAATCAGTGATAGGCTGAACCTTGACCGGCGTAGAAATGTTGTGTTTAATTACCCCAGCCTACGGTGTGGTTCACCTGGTGAGGGAAGAGTAGAATTAATTATAGAAGTGCAGAAAGTAGAGGAACCAGTAATGTTTGGTTATCTCAGAATGAAGCGGCACGCGTTCTGCCACAGAACAAACCTCATGTTGCTCAGAGGCGTGTTCCTGTATGTAATATCCTGTTGGGATCAGGATGCAGCAGCTGGATAAACAGCTGCTGGCCTCTGGCGCCATAAATCTTCATGTGTAGGACAGAGTAATGATGATGATGATGATGATGATGATGATGGCCAGTGTTCTTCCAGAGGGACGGTTCATCTGTCTGAATTTGAACCGACAGCCTCATCATGTGAGGCTCCGTCTCTGTAGCTTCATCCTGCAGTGTGTGTCCATCATCGAACTGCTCCGCTGCTGTGATGGATGCAGAATTAATAGTTTTGATCCTAATCCCTGCATTTACCGCTAGAATAGTCCTAATCTAATCCCTGGTGTAATGTAATAACTGTGGAGACGTGGCGACGTCAGGATGTGAGACTTCCTGACACCGGACTCACGTCCGTCTGGAGCGCTTCTCAGCATCAGCATCGGTAACCATGTGAAGGGTTTTTTTAACATCCCAGCTGCTGCTGTTGTGAGGCAACATGCTTTTGTCGTTTCCACTTAGAAATGCCCCCGGGGCCTCAATCAGGGGTGGAGAGGACACTTTGATTGCAGCGGCGTGTTTCACAGGATCATTAGGGTCATCTCAAGTGTCTCTGTGTTCTTTCCTGCTCTGCGTTCAGCTGAGCCCCGTCTGGAGGATCGGCCCTAACGGGGGCTTATTCACAGAGATAATTACCCCCTAATCACTGCGTGGTGTGTCTTGTGTTCGGAGTGGAGTATTTATCCCATAAATAAATCATTTCTGAAATGATTCAGAACATTTGTGGAAAGAGAACCCCAGCATCACAACGTGTTTGGAAACACTGGAATTATCCTGCTAGATTGGGCAGTAAAGCAGTTGCTGATTGGCTCAAGTGATCACATGACCTCTCCTCTAGCGCCACCACTAGGTGGTGGGTTTTGTGTTCCGGTGTAATGTCCTGCTAGCTGATGTTTCAATCAGTTATTTTGTTCCTAAATGTTTAACCTCAGATAAAACATTTTAACATTTTGTAGGTTTGAGAACAGCATCATGACTAGAAATCCTTGTTCTAGGCTCCAATAACCTGATTCTAAAGAGGAACGTCTGAGAGGAGAACGTCTGAGAGGAGCTTTACATTCAGAAGTGAATCATCCAGAACAGATGTGAAGTTCTCCTCTGTGATGACTGGATTCATAGAAACCTTTATTATTAGGCTGACAGAACAATGGGAGATGAATGGCCTACAGGAGGAGGAAGCTGCTGCTCTGTGTTCATACATCACTGCCTCGTTGGGGTGTCTGGGACGGGGCAGGAACACACTGCTAATAGGAGTTGGGGTATCTGGGAGGAATGATGTGCTTTGGGTTTTTAATAATTAAGGACAACCGGGTTCAGAGCAACAGAGTGTGACCCCACCCCTGGAGCCGGGGTGAGGATGCTTCCAGTGGGAGGTGCTGAGGTCAGTGCCCGTCCATATCGGATTCCTGCCTGGAGCGTGACCTCATTGACTCAACTCATGTGTGATGTGAAGGTTGAGGCCAAGGAGAGAGACGGCGATACGTTCCATCAGGTTCATCTGTCTGAATCTGATTGGACGCACCTGAGGGGCGGTGTCAGGGCCTGTGGTGACATTAGTGTGTCCATTAGGAACAGAACAGCAGGTGTTTCTGCTGGTGACCTCCACCGAGGTCACAATAAACATGGTGAAACTGACAGCCGATTGGCTCTAATGTAACATAAACTATGAATTATTGTTTGACTATGACGGATGATGACGTGTGATGTTTGCGTGTCCCTGCAGGAGCTCTTCACAGCAGAGTGTAAGTTCAAAGAGTCTGTGTTTGAGAACTACTACGTGATCTACTCCTCCATGCTGTACCGGCAGCAGGAGTCGGGCCGGGCCTGGTTCCTGGGGCTCAACAAGGAGGGCCAGGCCATGAAGGGGAACCGCGTGAAGAAGACCAAACCAGCTGCTCACTTCCTGCCCAAGCCATTAGAAGGTACACACACACACACACACACACACACACACACACACACACACGCACACACCTGCACACACACCTGTTACAGTGAACAACTGTAAAGGATTATTAAAGAATTGATTGATCACTATTCCATGAATTGATATTCTAGACACGTTCGATTATCAGATCTTAAAAACCCCATAAAGCTGTACATTTTATTTATATTACTCTATATTAATATTATAATATTTTTATGGACCAATTCATCGACATTGCAGAGGAGACACCTTCAACAGCTTGTCTGAAATAGTTTTTCTGGAGCCTATCCCAGCCGGCTCCAGACCAGAAGCAGGGTACACCCCGGATGAGTCGCCAGCAGAATTATATGAATTTTAGATGCTGTATAAATTTTGGAAGATAAAATGAAGTCAAACTCTTCTGACATCAACAAATCACTGAACTTTGAAGCTGATTCAGGACTGATTTGGACGGACTCTTATCTTAATTTTTTGTGTAGTTTTTTCTTGTTTTTTAGCAGCAGCAGCTGTTCTTCAGCTGGAAACATTCCCTGAAGAAAAAAGGTGCCACAAGGGTTCCAACATGGCTGTCCTGTTCTAGAACACACATCTGATGGTCAACATGTGACATTCCTGTGTCTCTTTACTGATCCTCTGGTTTTTCTGCCTCTGGCTTCCTGAAAATGTTGCTTTTTGCTTTGTGATTATATCTCATCAGGTTTCAGAGATGTGGACCTAAAAATTTGACCTTTACCTAGTTTTTCAAGGTCAAGGTTGTGATCTAATTTTCATCCCCTTGCCTCCCTGAATAAGACGCCTTTTGTTTCGTCTTTCTGTCTTATCTGGTTCCTGAGATATGTGCAAAAAAATGTAAAAAAGTTAAAATTTGACCTTGACCTAGCTTTTTCAAGGTCATCATCTCATTTTCATCCCTTTGCTTTTAGTTTCATCTTTCTATCTGCGGTTGTGAAGGTATTAGGTGGACTAACGGACTAACGGACGGACACTGACATTACTACACCACTGCTTTAGGCGTCATGTGTGTGAACATGACGTATGATTGGTAGTGATTGGTAGTGATTGGTAGTGATTGGTAGTGATTGGTAGTGATTGGTAGTGATTGGTAGTGATTGGTAGTGATTGGTAGTGTTGGAGGTTGTTGCTGACGTCTCCTCTCCGTTCCAGTCGCCATGTACAGAGAGCCATCGCTGCACGACGTGGGGGAGTCGGTGCCCAAGGCGGCGGCGCCGGCCAGTAAAAGCACAAGTGAGCCGGCGGTGATGAACGGAGGGAAACCCGTCAGCAAGCCCGACAAGCCCACCACATAGCCTGACCAGTGTGTGTGTGTGTGTGTGTGTGTGTGTGTGTGTGTGTGTGTGTGTGTGTGTGTGTGTGTGTGTGTGTGTGTGTGTGTGTGTGTGTGTGTGTGTGTGTGTGTGTGTGTGTGGAGGTGTGCTAGGGGACACGGCTGAGGTGAGGCTGTCCTCCTGAACACTCTGGACCCTCTGGCTCCAGTGGATCGGGTCAGAACCCACAACCTCCCCTTTAGCTGGACGCTCCTTCCTCTGCCTCGTCCTCTCCAGCGCGTTACCACGGACGGACGGACGGACGGACGGATTCGGCGGCGGCTCAGCTTTCCCCACGCAGGAGGGGAGAGGACTTCTGAACGTTGGGGTGCCTTCAGGCGGCCCACAAACTGAGAAACGATGAGATGAACGTCTGAGAGCCGCTCCTGAGGATGTTCTTCTGGCTGAAGGTTCATTCTTCACATCGTCCCTGTCACGCCCAGAGTGTGTACCTTCAGATCTATTTTGGATACCACAGTTCACCAGCTCTGTTCTGGGATAGACTGTATAGATAGAGTCAATATGTGGACGCTTGTCCTCTATTTTTTATGCGTCTGTTCCCTCTCCTCTCTTTCTACGTCCACTCACACTTTTCTCTTTGTCAAGTAACCTGGAAAAGTTCAAAACCTTTTTGCAAAGGGTGTTGTGGGATTTTTCTAAGAAACATTCAAGCAAAATGGGTGTAGAAATCAAACATATATTAAAAAAACAATCAACACACACACACACACACACACACACACACACACACACACACACACACACACACACACACACACACACACACACACAGAAATGCTTGTTCCAGCAGATCAGCAGACGCTGGAGGCAGATAGCTCCTGCAATCACAGCTGATGAAGTGCTAATTACCACCCCTGCAATCAATGCAAGGAGCTCCCGACACACACACACACACACACACACACACACACACACACACACACACACACACACACACACACACACACACACACACACACACATTTATAAACAGATTTGTGTGTGGGTGGGAGAACGCTGTAAGGAACGGTGTCTACATATCACTCAGACCCACCAGCGGTTCCGTCCGCCTTCTCTGGTAAATAAAAAGCTGAAGTCTATTTTTCTTTAATGGTATTTCGGAGCGTGGGCTCTGGGAATGTCTCTGGGCCTTGTGGGCCCCCGTCCCTCACTCTCTCACATCTTTGGACTACCAAACCAGGCTTGTGGCTTTGACCCAGATGGTGTCAGACTCCAACACGGCTGTCAACCTGCAGGCATCCTCTAAAGCGGCTGCGTCCTCATTGGGCGAAGCAAACTAAAGCATGGGCTCGGTTAATAATGTCTCTTCTCTTTATGCAGCAGTCACAAGAGGTGGCTCGTATCTATTTCACTTTCTAAAACTAAGGAGGAGCTGTTGGAAATTTTTTAAACAACAAGAATATTATTATTATATTAATGATCATGAGAGGATTTGTCTCTCAGCATGCAGAGTCCAGTAGGATCATCTCGGCCTGTTTGGACCTCGATTCCCGGCATGCAAAAACAGGTTCCCAGTCCCCACTGGGCCAAAGGTGCCTCAGCCACCACACACCCACGCACAGGACACGTAGCATCACCCACAGACAAATCACTCAGATGTATTCTGAAATGACCAAAGTCTTTTTCTCATCCCAAGAACTGATTCTTTCAGAAAAGAAAAGTCCTGATTCTCTCTGATTCCAATCCATGAAGGTTTCACTGTGATAGCTTTTGTTTAATCAGAAGGAATCACCTCCGCTCAGACCCCCCAGGTCTGGACTGATGTCATTTATAAGGAAGTACACGTACCTTAAATTAACGACATGCATGTATTTTCTACAAGGAGAGAGGTACGGGTGTGGTTCTACTCTGCTGGAGATGAAGGGGTTAAACAGGCGTGTTTCAGGCTGCGTGGAGGGAACCCACTGCACTTTCCATTTTGCATTGCTGTCATGACTGTTAGTGGTTGACTGATTATGGCGTTTGTCTTTTGAAAGGATTTTTCCTGATAGCTTTGATAACGATAGATCCTTGATAGACTGTTGCTGCCGTGTTGCTGCTGAACACG
The DNA here is from genome assembly GCF_040054535.1 of Antennarius striatus. Lineage (NCBI taxonomy): Eukaryota > Metazoa > Chordata > Actinopteri > Lophiiformes > Antennariidae > Antennarius > Antennarius striatus. The sequence continues at coordinate 21,647,076 of NC_090787.1, forward strand.
CAACTATATCCACAAACCGGGTGACTGATTATTCTACGTGTACTGGTCTGACACGGCACGTCGCAGCACATTACATAGAATTCAATAGTTATGTGAAAAAAGCTTTTAATTCTCCACACAGATGACATCTCGACCCCCACACAGGAGCTGGACCCCACTGGGGCTCCGGTCCTCTGCTGCTCATCCCTACACGCTGGTCTGGAGGCTGAAGCAGCATCCGGTCCAGCAGCTCCTCTGAGGAGGAACTTATTTTAGTGTAAATGTCCATCTCATGGCGGGTGTCTGTATCACTGTTTATTTCCCCCGATGCCCCCACATGCAGACTGTGTGACGACTCTTATTCTGCTCATTTCTGCTTCAAACTGGGTTAGTTCTGGCGTCTGTTTAACCCTCCTGGGGGGCGACGTCTCAGCTGTTGCATGGGGAGAGGATGGCGTTGATGAACTGCATGTCGTAGGCTATGTTGGTATGTACTGCTGATTTTACATTAATATATGCAACCAGCTTGTCCACACTATACAGTTTGTGTTTGTTGTATACACATATACAACAAATTGAAGAAAATATTTATTTTAAAGTGTTCTGTAACATCAGTAACATACTTAATGCAATATAATGTGCAATATATTATTGCACCTGTCATTAATGATGGGAATCAGAACACAGAAGGTTTGACTAGTTTAAGCATGAAAAAGGCCAAAGTAGAATGACATGAAGTTGTCTGCCCTTTTGTAAAGTGATGACTGAGCTCCTGTGTTAATGCAGCTCTCATCCTGATGCCACCTCTGAGTCACGTGGACGACCAGCATGCCACGACTCAACTATATATGCCCTCTCTTTGGTTCCGCCACCGAGAATTGAACCTCATCACCGGTGTGTGTTGATGGACAAACGTGCATCATGTACCTTCAGTACAGGTCTTTGGGTTTTTGTTCCTGGTGGAGAACAATAGGCACTATTGAAATGATTTATTTTCAAATATATATACATAAATATATAAAATATATATAAAATATATATATAAATATATGTATATATATTTTACATATATACCATTGCAAGTATACCCATTGGAGTTATGTCATGTTATAAGAAATTTGTAATCATGTATGATTAAAGTCTCCGCATTGTTTTCCATGCAAATTGTTGTGTCATGCGGCACATTCAATGTTTTATTATTAAAAAGAAATAAAAACCTCAAACAGTGAAGCAGTCTCCTCTCCATTGAACTTTCAAGACAAGACACGACTGGTTAAAACAGAAGCACGTTATCTGACAGACTAAATGTCCTAAAAATATCCCACGTTCGGTTCCTTTCCAGTTCCCACATTTGGATTTATGGTGATAGCAAGCAGTTCTACCTCCTACAGATGCATGAAGCTGCTCTGGAAGCAAAGGGGTTGACAGGTGAACTTTGTGTCTTCACACCTACAACAGCTGATTCTATAAGGATAACTGATAACCGACGCTCTAGAAGAATAAATGCTGGGGTGTATCTCGTGTTGTGGCGTGACGGGGGGGCTACGGTCGCTCCGGGCAGCAGGACTTCCTGTCTCTACCAGCAGTGTCCTCTCCTCATCAGTACTCCTCTCCCACCCAGATTTCACAAGCGTTCCCCGTCCAGCCGTCCCAGCACTCACACGTGCCACAGTTGCACCATCCGTTCCCTGTGGGGGGAAAAGACAGGGGTAAAAGAAGAGCTGTAAATCCCAGAGGAGAAGATCAAAACTAGCATATCCTTCATCTGTCTCTCAGGATTTTCATCTTCCTCGAGGAACTCAGCGTCAGGCTCCTCAGTCAGGAATATCAGCAGCTTTTAGAAAAACACAAATAAAAGATGCCTTCATGGAGCATCACACATGGGTGTTCTGATGAGAAGTCACGGATGGGGGGGAGTTCCACACACCAAAAAGTAATTGTGTCTAAATTCTGATGCACCGTTATTGATTTAATATCATAGAAAGGATAATCATTCAACATTAATTTAACTTCAGTAGAAAGATGATGTGATCATTGTTCTCTCACATGTATCGACCATTCTGCATTGGAGGGAAGCTTTTTTCACAGAGGAGCAGCAGAGAACCAGGACAGAGAACCAGGACAGAGAACCAGGACAGATATAAAACACTCCAAAAACAGGAAAAGTCTGCAGCTTAATTGATCGTTTTGAAAGTACAGTGACCCCTCGTTCCTCGTGGTTAATGCGTTCCAGGAACCGCATGTGATTAAAGAATTCTACAATAGAGCGACAAACTATTTATCTTATTATTTAAGGTAATTTAAACACTTCTGAACCCCCCCATACTGATACTAAACCACCGTCTCTCTGTATTACCTTTAAAACACTCTGATAGACTGTTTAAAGCACTTTTGTGTCTCATGGAAGTCCGAGACTCACTGAACGTAGCACACTTCCTGATGCCGTCAGCCAATAGAATGCGAGTACGGTATCACATGACTGCCTACCAAAAATCCACGATGAGGTGAAGTAGCGAGCGTTGATGTGCGAATGTGCGGGGGCGTTCTGTAACTCTTATTAACATTTAAAGTAGACGGTGAGTAGAGGTTAGTCTGTGTAGGCTCTCATTCATCCAGGACTTCCCTCTTTTTCTTATTCCTGAATATAACCCAGTGGAATAACTTCTTTATCTAGACACATTCATCTGGTTAAAATGACCCGATTGATTGTCTGCTGATCAGAACCTTAAACTGATGCCAAAACAATGTTGGATGAATGAGATTCCTTAAATCAGAACATGAAGCTCTTTCTTTCTCAGGTCGCTGTAAAACAAAATAAATGCATAAAAATGGGTGATTGTGTCTCTGATAATCACAGTGAGGTGTGTGGAGTGTTGGCGTGTTTTTAGTGTCTGTTTACTTTTTGTGGCTCCAACCATCACAGTCAGTCCATGAAATGAAGCACGA
>NC_090787.1:21655000-21660000 GCF_040054535.1 Antennarius striatus
TACAGGTTAGGGTGAAAGACATTCTGATAGAGCTCTGAAGAATGAAAGCTTGAACATCTCCACCAGAGTCAGAATGTTACCAGGGCTTGTTCAGATAAAAGCTCCTCCATGGACGTCCACGGCGTCAGGCTGCAGAGCCTCCAGATCACTGCCATGTGGGAACTACATGCTCTGAAATGTCCTTGATTTCAGCGCTAAATTATCTTAAGTTTGTTTTTAAATGATAAATTCTATTCTTGATCAGGAACCATTGTCCTTGTTCTGCCTTCATACAATGCAAAACTTTGACGTTTGATTTTTTTGAGCCAAACATTCTCAAGAATTGACAATGATATTATTAGTGCTTCTACACATAATGGAGTAATTCCACAGTTTGATGTTAACATCTGTCAGATTATACGGGACTACTAGCGACTCCTTAACAACAAAAGCAAACACAAGCCGCTCCTTCACCTCTTCCGCTGCACACGACTCCGTCGGCGGTCTCACAGAGCGCCCTGCTCTGGGCGTCGGTCATGTCACAAGCCCTGGGGAAGTGGCACAGCCTCCCGAACCAGCCCTCCTGGCAGATGCAGCGTCCACATGAACAGTAACCGTGACCTGGCAGTGAGGGCAGAAGGGCCTTCATTTTAAGGAGACAGAATATAGAGCATGGCCATGAGAACGTAGAACAAATAGAAGACAAAAAAATAAATCAGTCAAAGGTAAAAAGTCAGGAGAAATGGAAAGAAAAATAAGAAGAGATGCATCCAGACGTGAAGGGATGACAGGGCAGAGCTGACAGTAAGGAGCAAGAGGAGAACATGAGGACCAGGAGGCGCAGCAGGATCACTGCTTCCCCCTGGGGGGGTGAAGGCAGCTGTCATCACTGGTCTGTCCTGTCCTTGAAAAGTCTCCTTCGTTTGAGATGAAAAATAAAGACGGGTCAAAGCGGACACAAACAACATGGATACACACCAGTGACGTGTGGTGAGGTTCATGGCTGGGGGGGCACCGATTTCATCAGAATCACATTTACAAAAATATGAACCCACAGTGTAGCTTATTCACCATTTAATTATCAACAGACAACCTGTTGATAATTACAGTTTAAAGTCTCAGAGCAGAATTATTTACACGTACAAACTAACACACAAATAAGCACATCTGAGTAAAACACTTCTGTTATTACCTACATGTTAATTTTATATACATGTTTATTTTATATACGTTACGTTTACTTATAAATGAGGTCCATGAGCCGCTCCTTCTGAACAAAAGCAGCTAAAAAGATTTGAGTTGAGATGTGTACTCACTACGTGACTCACTGACAGATTATAGGTTACTGTCACTTATTCTGCAGCCGAGGAAGAGGAATCCTCAGCCGAATCCCTGGGATCACCAGCGCCCCCTACCATGAGGCAGGAGAACTGCGTGCCTCACTTGGTGCCTTTTCCCAGCGGTTTCAGGACCGCTCAACTCCAGAAAGACGTTACACACATGGAGTTGTTGATAGAAAGACCCTGTACATTATATACATTAGCTAAATGATGGGAGTTTAGTTCATAGATCAAACGTGTTTGAACATTTTAACAGCGACATACAGAGAGTTAGCATTACGGTCTCACTGTTTAGCTACCAGCACAGCTAGTGGAGTCATTGATCAATCCATGATCAATCCATTGATCAATCCATGGTGATCAATGACTCACCACAGGTCTCTGATCAGTATTTCAGCAGTGAATGTGAAAATTCAGCAATTTTGAGTAAAAATAACCTAAAAGTGGTGACATTAATGTAAAATACCTTTATAATACACGTCACTGGATAAATATAAACATTTAATTTATTTCTTCCATTTTCCATTTTTGTCTTCATGATGGCGGGTGAGGCCGTCCTCACCTGCCTCCCCTGAGCGCACGTCACCGCAGCACACCACAAGGATGTATGAAGAGGCAGTCGGTCTGTATGATGCTTCAGTAGCCAACAGCACACACACACACACACACACACACACACACACACACACACACACACACACACACACACACACACACACACACACACACACACACACACACACACACACACACACATACACACACACACACACACACACACACTCATCTACAGAACTAAATCTAACTACACACCGTTACACTGACTGACTCCATTCTGTTCACATCGACTCACAGACGCTGAAGAGATGCTAATGAGCACAAATATTTTTTCATCCTTTTCATCGATGTAAATCCGTGCTGTGATGATGGAAATGTGATGTATGATCTGGTGAATGAGCAAACTGAACCCACTTTAAGATCCTCTTTCAGCTGAGACCCACATAAGTGTAATAATGTAATAAGAATGAATACATAAATGATTAACCCCCCCGGTATCTAAACGGCTTCAGAGCTTCCCCAGGTGCAAACCGATGTTCCTTTACAGCACATTAACCAGCATTTAGCAGCGCTGCTCAGGCTACTGTGTTTACCGCCACATGCTACAGAATTTGTTTTAATCAATTATATTAATTTTCCATGCACCAGTTTCATACTAACCATCCATGTCATTATTTTAAAGCAATGCATTTAACATTTCTTGCCAAGTGGCAGATGCCACAAATAAGATGAGAGCGTCACTAATTTTGAAGTCAACAAACCAAAAAAAAAAAGGAACAGGAAAAAAAAATATAATCCATAAAAATCCGTCCAGCAGCAGACGTGGGGTGTTCTTGTTAGCGTCGGGGTAAACACACAACCAACAGCTGTGATGTTTGTTTATGCAGTGTGAATTTTGGCAGGTTGTAATTTAGCTTCATGTGTAGCACACCCAGTGTGTGTGTGTGTGTGTGTGTGTGTGTGTGTGTCTGTGTGTGTGTGTGTGATGTGCTATAGATGAAGGATAGCATCAGTGTCGTGTAGCTGGAGTGGTCGCTCTGGCAGAACACACATCAGCCAATCAGGCAGCAAGAGCGGCTAATTGATTTGGAGGGAGGGCGAACGTCCAATTAGACTGCAGCTGCCATTCACAGAGTGGGCACCGGTCTGTCTGTCTGTCTGTCTGTCTGTCTGTCTGTCTGTCTGTCTGTCTGTCTGTCTGTCTGTCTGTCTGTCTGGTTGTCTGATGTTTACAATGTAAGTTAGATATTGAGGTTTGAAAAAGGGAGAAATACACATAATACACCACCAAAGGCTGGATGGATGGATGGTTGGTTAATATGTTGATGGAAAGAGTACTTTGTAGAGTTGATGAACGTGGAAAATGAGAGAGAACAAAGACTAGAAGAGGTGACTGTTGTGGACCAGGATGTAGCAAAGATTAGTCAGGATGAAGTGAGGAGGGCACTGAAGAGGATGAAGAGTGGAAAGGCAGTCGGTCCTGATGATATACCTGTAGAGGTATGGAAGTGTCTAGGAGAGGTGGCAGTAGAGTTTCTGACTGGGTTGTTAAACAGGATCTTAGATAGTGAGAAGATGCCTGAGGAATGGAGGAGAAGTGTGCTGGTGCCCATTTTTAAGAACAAGGGAGATGTGCAGAGTTGTGGCAACTACAGAGGAATAAAGCTGATGAGCCATACAGTGAAGTTATGGGAGAGAGTAGTGGAAGCTAGACTAAGGGCAGAAGTGAACATTTGTGAGCAGCAGTATGGTTTCATGCCAAAAAAGAGTACTACAGATGCAGTATTTGCTTTGAGGATGTTGATAGAGAAGTACAGAGAAGGCCAGAGGGAGCTGCATTGTGTTTTTGTAGATCTGGAGAAAGCTGATGACAGGGTGCCCAGAGAGGAACTGTGGTATTGTATGAGGAAGTCTGGAGTGGCAGAGAAGTATGTTAGAGCGGTGCAGGACATGTATGAGGACTGTAAGACAGTGGTGAGGTGTGTGTAGGTGTGACAGAGGAGTTCAAGGTGGAGGTGGGACTGCATCAGGGATCAGCTCTGAGCCCCTTCTTGTTGCTATGGTGATGGACAGGCTGACAGACCAGGTCAGACAGGAATCTCCATGGACTATGATGTTTGCAGATGACATTGTGATCTGCAGTGAGAGCAGGGAACAGGTGGAGGAGAAGCTAGAGAGGTGGAGGTTTGTCCTGGAAAGGAGAGGAATGAAGGTTAGCCGCAGTAAGACAGAGTACATGTGTGTGAATGAGAGGGACCCAAGTGGAAGAGTGAGGTTACAGGGAGAAGAGATCAAGAAGGTGGAGGATCTGAAGTACTTAGGGTCAACAGTCCAGAGCAATGGAGAGTGTGGAAAAGAGGTGAAGAAGCGTGTCCAGGCAGGATGGAACGGGTGGAGGAAAGTGTCCGGTGTGATGTGTGATAGAAGAGTTTCAGCTAAAATGAAAGGAAAGGTGTACAAAACTGTGGAGAGACCAGCGATGTTGTTTGGTCTAGAGACAGTGTCCCTGAGGAAAAGACAGGAGACAGAGCTGGAGGTAGCAGAGATGAAGATGCTGAGGTTCTCTCTGGGAGTGACCAGGATAGATAGGATCAGGAATGAGTCCATCAGAGGGACAGCACATGTTAGAGGTTCTGGAGATAAAGTCAGAGAGGCCAGACTGAGATGGTTTGGACATGTCCAGAGGAGAGATAGTGAATATATTGGTAGAAGGATGCTGAGTTCTGAACTGCCAGGCAGGAGGCCTAGAGGAAGACCAAAGAGGAGGTTTATGGATGTAGTGAAAGAGGACATGAAGGTAGTTGGTGTGAGAGAAGAGGATGAGAAGACAGGGTTAGATGGAGGACACTGATTGGCTGTGGAGACCCCTGAAGGGAAAAGCCTGGAGGAGAAGAAGAAGAAGATTAGTTGTTTGGTTGGTTGGTTAATATGTCGATTCATTGGTTGGTTGGTTGGTTGGTTGGTTGGTTGGTTGGTTGGTCTATTTGATATTTTCTGTGATTTCTCAGACTAACATGAATCTAATGACTGTGATCAAACTTAACCCTTTAGTGTCTGATGTCTGATATTTCATACACTCGGCCGTTCACATGCATTTCACACGTGGAAAAATTCCAGATTTAG
>NC_090787.1:21665000-21697500 GCF_040054535.1 Antennarius striatus
ATCCGCCCCATATATCCCCTCTCTCTGTGATTACTTGTGTAGTAGCATTCCAACAACTCCGTATTCTCCGCCCTTGTCCATGTGTGTCTTGTTCCAGTAGCCCATTTCTCATCAGATTGCCCTGGTTCCCTAGCATCTGACGCAGACCTTGTTAACTCGGGCGACGTCCGAGCCGGTATGACTCTGTCTTTATTGTGTTCACTCATGTTTGAGGTAGGCTGGTATAGCATTAAGGGTCTTGCCTAAGGACCCTCACTGGATAGTGTCCGCCATGTCTGGGGGTTCGAAACCACGCCCTCCTGCATTCCAGACCACGTCCCTTTCAGCATTTTGTGTACGTTGACTGGATAGTGTTTGTCCCGACTGGGATTCGAACCCACAACCTCCTGCATTCAAGTCAGTTCCAAATACCTTGGAATCCCACAGGCTAATGGCAATCATGAAGAGGCCGCAAGGAAGTCATCCACAGCCAAATACCTCCAGAGAGTAAGGCAAGTCCTGAGAAGTCAGCTGAATGGCAAGAACAAGGTCCGAGCCATCAACATGTATGCACTGCCGGTCATCAGATACCCCGCTGGGATCATAAGCTGGCCAAAGGAGGGGATAGAAGCCACAGATATCAAGACTAGAAAGCTCCTCACCATGCATGGAGGGTTTCACCCCAAGTCCAGCACCCTGAGGCTGTACAGTAGCGGAAAGAGGGAGGCCGAGGACTAGTGAGCATCAGGGCCACTGTCCAGGATGAGACATCAAAAATCCAAGAGTACATCAGGAAGATGGCCCCAACAGATGAACTGCTCAGTGAATGCCTTAGACAGCAGAAACCTGAGGAGGAAGAGGAGGAGGAGGAGGAGACAACATGGAGGGACAAGCCCCTACACGGCATGTACCACCGTCAGATAGAGGAAGTGGCTGGTATCAAGAAGACCTACCAATGGCTGAATAAAGCTGGACTGACAGACAGCACAGAGGCACTGATCATGGCATCACAAGAACAGGCCCTAAGCACAAGGGCAATAGAGGCCAATATCTACCACAGTAGATCTGACCCAAGGTGCAGGCTATGTAAAGAAGCCCCAGAGTCAGTCCAGCATGTGGTAGCAGGGTGTAAGATGCTCGCCAGCTCAGCATACATGGAAAGGCACAACCAAGTAGCTGTGATAGTGTACAGGAACATCTGTACCCGGTATGGACTAGAAGTACCCAAATCCCAATGGGACATACCACCGAAGGTGGTTGAGAACAGCAAGGCTAAGATCCTGTGGGACTTCAGCTTCCAGACCGACAAACAGCTACTGGCTAACAAACCGGACATAGTGGTGATGGACAAAGAGCAGAAGAGAGCAGTGGTGATAGATGTGGAGATTCCAGCTGACGCCAACATCAGGAAGAAGGAACACGAAAAGATTGAGAAGTACCAAGGGTTGAAAGAACAGCTGGAACAGATGTGGAAGGTTAAGGTTAATGTGGTCCCCGTGGTAGTAGGAGCACTTGGGGCAGTGACCCCCAAACTGGAAGAGTGGCTCCAGCAGATTCCTGGAACAACATCTGAAGCCTCAGTCCAGAAGAGCGCAGTCCTAGGAACAGCTAAGATACTGACAGAACCCTCAGACTCCCAGGCCTCTGGTAGAGGACCCGAGCTTGAGGAGGACACACAGATACCACCCCACAAGGGTGAGAGGGACATTATATACACACACACACACACACATATATATATATATATATATATATATATATATATGTGTGTGTGTGTGTGTGTGTGTGTGTGTGTGTGTGTGTGTGTGTGTATGTGTGTGTGTGTATATATATACATACATGTATATATATATACACCATATATATATATATATATATATATATATATATATATATATATATATATACACCGTATATATATAATTAATTTTGCACGGGTAACGTATGCATGTCTATTGGTAGTTAAAAATATGTTATGTCATACTTTCTCGGGGTTTGGGTTTTTTTACAAGACTGTAACAGATTAAAACAATGCAGTCAGAGCCTGCAACATCCTGCCTACCCTGACCCCTGACCTACACATTTTTGTGCCTCTGGCTTCCTGAAAATGTTGCTTTTTGTTTAGTGATTATATATCATCCGGTTCAGTGATGTGTACCTAAAAAGGTATAGAAGGGAAAATTTGACATTGAATTAGTTTTTCAAGGTCAATTACAATACAATACATTCCAATACAATCCTCTGGATGAAATGATTTTAGTTTTAAATGTTACGGATGAAAGTCGTGTCTCCGGGTTCTGCTGTACACTAGAGTACGCTAACTGTTCCGGCCTCTCATGCTTCAGACGCATCGAACCAAACGCCATTACATAGATGTGATGACGACTGGCTGCTCTTTCCCTGGACCTTAACGCTCTAAAGACACCTCAGCCTCTTCTGGAGGAATCTCATTAGCTGAGGTGGAGATTTCTCAGGAGACTGTGTTTATATTGCACCTCTTTGTGGGAGACAAATTTATTTCTGCTTGATGTGCATCAAGCAGAAATAAAGATGAGCAATACACGTGTCAGCATGTGAACACTTTAGTGTCTCCCACAAATCTGAACTGTCTTCTTCCACATAACATATATAAAACCCAAGTTTTATCCCGTGTGATTACGTTTTCTAGTGGGTATTTAAACCACAATGTGAAAGCTAATCTCATCTCACTCAGGCATTATCGGAGAAGTTGTGAGCAGCTAATCTGTGTGCTACTAAACCGAGGGGGGCATACCGTATCTATATTAATAATGAAGGATCAGCGATCAGCAGCAGAAAGCACTGGATTTAAGAGCAGCAGCAGGCAGATGTTGAAAGCAGGTGTTTCCTCCAGGAAATACCATCTAAAGAACGTCCTGTCCACAGCTCCACAGCTGCTGTTTCAGATTCCAACACTTTTCCACTCAGGCCTCCATCTCCACCCCAGCAGCCCAGGCATACGTGTTGTCTTCTTCACTCTCTCCCCCACACTCTCTCTTTCTTACCCTCCCACTGCCTTCCTATCAGTGTTCATAGCTTTTCTCACACGCTTTCATTCTCCTCTCCTTCTCCATCAAACACAACTAACCGTTATGATCTCCATCCTGTGGAAAAGTTAAGGAAATGAAACCACACACATCCTAAACGCTCAGGCTTCATCTCAGCATCGTCCTCCTCTCTCTGATCACACAGCAGGTGAGAAGACATTCATTATACATCCATGTGGAGAAGACACGATTTATGACAACTATTTCCACATAAAAATCCTGTTTCCTGTTTCAATAGCATAGTGTTTAGTATATTAGACATAATACATGGTAATTATTATTTATTCTATAAATAGGGTGCAAACAGACAGTCACTGAACAGACTAGGACACCAGAAATGCAATTTTTATAAGAAGGAATTTATGGATCCCATTAATTCTTCTATTGCACAGGGTAATTTAGAGTTCTATTTTGTTGCAGCAATTGGAGATAATTTAAGGTACTGCTGGAGGAATTAAAGCTAATTAACTCCCCCAGCACATGTTAATCTTTGTGTTTTCATTATGTGGGGGGGGGCACTTTGCCTGCTCAACCCTGTTGTTGTGGAATTGGTTTGCAGCTGTCAAAAGCAAAGTCTTTATGAACAGACACAGAATATAATGAACAGCTAATGTATGCAAACACACCAAATGGATTCCATTGGAGGAGAGCACTTACTTGAGGATGAGGCTTCCCATACATATACATGTGACTTTAATTTATCACACTGTCGTTGTTCCAGCGTGGCTACATGCTGACTTGTCATTGGCCAACATCCCACAGCTATGTGTGACCCACGAGATAGAAAAGCATCTGAAGACGAGGAGGTTCTGGTCCCTCGTCTTCAAGGAAATGGATGAATGTAATATTGATTAATGGTTTTGGTTCTTAGGCGGTTGTGTGTTTTCCTCTGTTTATAAAATGTTTTGGTCTGAATCCAGAAATTATATTCAATTTTTTTTGCACATACTATGTTTTATTTGTATAAAAGCATGACCATGTAACCATGGTGCACCTAATTATGCTCTTTCAAATTTTAACACTTGGAATATGTCATTTTCAAGATTATTATTTTTGATTAGTTTCTTAGAATAAATTTGAAGGACATCCACACATTTACCTAAAGTAACACAAACTTGTGTTTGTATTTTGATGCCTTGTGGCATCGAGCTGATTTCTTTTGGATGTTTTGAGAGGAGGGCAGAGAAGCAGAGTTCAGTTGTATGATTCATTCATTCATTCATTCATTCATTCATTCATTCATTCATTCATTCATTCATTCATTCATTCATTCATTCATTCATTCATTCATTCATCGTCAACCGCTTCATCTGCTGTGGCTGGTCGCGGGGAGCTGGAACCTATACCAGGTGACTGAGGGCATGAGGCAGGGGAAACTCTGGGTGCGACACCAGTGAACCGGGGAGCCACACAGAGACACAAACACACACACACACACACACACACACACACACACACACACACACACACACACACACACACACACACACACACACACACACTCACACACACACACACACACACACACACACACTCACACACACACACACACACACACACACACACACACACACACACACTCACACACTCACACACACACACACACACACACACACAGACACACTCACACACTCACACACACTCTCACACACACACACACACACACACACACACACACACACACACACACACACTCACACACACACACACACACACACACACACACACTCACACACACACACACTCACACACACACACACACACACACACTCACACACTCTCTCACACACACACACACACACACACACACACACACACACACACACACACACACACACACACACACACACACACACACACAGAGATATATATATATACATACAGAATCTGCACCTAGCTGGCGTGGAGACGAGATCGTAATCCCGTCTCTACATTCTTGGAGGACTGGACTGGACAGCACCAACTCTCCAACCAGACTGTCCCCATCATGGACTGGACATTCTGTGTATTGACTGTAATGATGTGTGTCAGACTGGTTCTGTTGTACATGTATTTTTGTTGACGTTGTTATTATTTCAGGTTCATTGGTCATCACTTCATTCCCTGCACCTGCCTTCCCTTTCGCTCACCTGCAGACACTCCCCATAATCCACTCCACTCTTCACAATCCAGCTCAGCCCTCAGCTCTCTGCCAGATTATCAGAGTTCATCCAGACCTTCCAGCTGTATCCTGCCTGACCCTTGACTTTGCTTCAATCCTGCCTGTTCTCCGGACCCTGCCTGTTCTCCGGACCCTGCCTGTTCTACGGATCCCGCCTGTTCTCCGGACCCTGCCTGTTCTCCGGACCCTGCCTGTTCTCCGGACCCTGCCTGTTCTCCGGACCCTGCCTGTTCTACGGATCCCGCCTGTTCTCCGGACCCTGCCTGTTCTCCGGATCCTGCCTGTTCTCCGGACCCTGCCTGTTCTCCGGACCCTGCCTGTTCTCCGGATCCTGCCTGTTCTCCGGACCCTGCCTGTGCGCCGGACCCTGCCTGTTCTCCAGACCCTGCCTGTTCTCCGGACCCTGCCTGTTCTCCGGACCCTGCCTGTGCTCCGGACCCTGCCTGTTCTCCGGACCCTGCCTGTTGCCGATCCCTAGTCTGATCTGGTTTTTGGTTGCTTAGTGCCTGACCCTGTCTGATTATTGTATTGTGCCTGTTTATCTGCTGTTTCTCTGCTTTTATCTGCTTGTTGGGCTGATGACCTGGTACCAGAACCCTGCCTGTCTGATTAAACCTCTTTGGAGACTCTCGACCCACCTGCTTGTCCATTGTGCTTTTGGGTTCTCCACCAGTTTTGTTCGAGTCGTGACAGAACAATCTGGCCATTCTGAACCCAGCCAACAACAACCTCGCCCAGACTGACTGAGCTTCTGTCCTGTTGTTTTCCCGTCAAGTTTTGAAAGGTTTTTGCTCTTGTGTCCCCTGGGAGAGAGGCAGCCTGGGGGTTGTTGAAAATGTCTCATGGGGGAAGATCTGTGGCCGAATATTCCATCGATTTCTGTACCATTGCAGCTGAGAACAACTGGAATCCTGTTTCCCTCTTTGAAGCCTTTTACCTTTGGCTGACCTTGTCAAAGATGAACTGGTGACACGAGATCCCCAATAATCCACAACAAAACAGATATCCATATCAAACTCTAGTTTGGTGATGACACAACAGAGGTTCTGTTCCTGTTTGCAAACCATGTCTTGGTTTACCCTCTACTTTGCTTCAATGTCACCCCCTCACCTGAACAAAAAGCTTGTGTTTAGGGTGTAGTATCAACCGTTTTCCTGACTGACCTTTTAACTAGGATCTTGTTAGATATGTATTGATAGGTTTCAGTAGTTTCTGCAGAAGGAAGGTATGTCTGCATTTCAGTAGTAGTTACACGTTTCATCACCCACTTCCCTTCAGGTATTATGTAACAGCACAGAACACAGCCAGAGCAGAGGGACGGTCAACGGGAATGTAAATGGAATGCACCTGACATTGTAGTCAGTACAACCAATGAATTGTCAGTTATGTGCACAATGTCTAGTAGGTTCTTCACAACAACCAATAAGAGGAGACCTCTGTGTTCATTTGATCATTTAATGATCCCATGATAGCATGAGTAATGCCGTTTGCATTACACCATCGCCATGATAACATGGGATGGTGTTGACGATGGTAAGTCAATAACATTAACACTTCTAAATGATATTTAAGAGCATCTTGATTGCACACAACACATTCCAGAACATGCCAACATAATTTTGACATGAATACTTTGATTATCTAGATTCATGCCACATTTAAAACACTTGATTAGCCATTTGATTTCCAGGATGGAACCATATGTCATCTTACCTGGGCCCAATTTTAACCTGCAATTATTGAGAGGGACACTTATATCATCTTGATAACAGCTATTAAAATGGGTCAAGTTAAGTTAATGAAAGTCGAACTGCTAATGGAACACCGTTGGTAAAACTCCCTCCTTTGACTTTTTGTCATGACATTCCAACATTCATGCATATGGTCTGCAGTAAACATAACGCAGTGTTGCTTCTCAATTCAAAGCCTTCTGAAAGATGTTCTTAGATTTTTCTCTCCAGGCCTCTTAAAGATGGATTAACAGACGTTAAATGTCCTACAAATGGCCCATTTTACATCAAATGGTGAGGACAGAGTACAGGCCTACTGCAGTAACCATGGAAACAGGAGTGGATGAGAAAACCAGATACCTCGTCCGAAGCAGGGCAAATTGGATGTTCCGCGACACCTCTTCATACTGCTCTCCAGAGACAGGGAGCAGGACAGAGGATGCTCACACTTCCTGCCAGTCCAGCCCTCCTTGCAGTCACACCGGCCACAGTGACACTGGCCATGACCTGCCAGGAATTAGAAGAGAATTAAAATAATCTCACTAAGATACAGACAAGGTTATAAATGATCCATTAGGACATTCTGCAAGTGAGAAGATAATAGGAATTCAGTGTCTGTTGAACATGAGCTCACTCGCCTCTTTTAAGATGCTGGATGAGCAGCATCGGTTATATCTGGTCTATATCAAGAGATGTAAACTGTGTATAGTCTAGGTTACTGGGATATGTTTTGTGTTACATACATTATTAGCTTAATGAACAGTGGGAGGATCCTTCATAGCATCTTCATTAATTCTTCAGAGAAGCGGTGAAAAGGTCAGCCCCCCCCCCCCCCGACTGTACTTAAATTAGACGGAAAGCTCGCTTTTCCAACTGCAAAGTGCACCAGAGTGTTAGCACTGGATGGGGGCTGCTTTTTGTGTGCTAAGTGCAAGAAACTGCAGTCATTCAAAGGTCAAACCAATAAAGGATACTGACACAAACAATATTATATACAAGCGGTTGTTCATTATATGCACCAGTTCTCTTGTAAAGTCACACAAGCATTTTTACAGTTATATGAGGTAAAACTCACTGAAATCACCCTCGCAGCCACACTGTGGCTAAATATATATGCAGGAGACAGAAACTGTCTCTGTGCAAAGCGAACAGTCAGTCCACAAATAAATCTAATTGATATTTAACTAACAAAAATTTTATTTGCAGGATTTTCCGCACTATAAGGCGCACCTAAAAGCCGTTAATTTTCTCAAAAACCGACAGTGCGCCTTATATATGAAAAAAGTTTTAAAATAGGCCATTCATTGAAGGTGCACTTTATAATACAGACAGCCTCAAATCCATCCATCCATCTTCCTCCTCTTATCCGGGGTCGGGTCGCGGGGGCAGCAGCTTTAGCAGGAAGCCCAGACTTCCCTCTCCCTAGCCACTTCGTCCAGCTCCTCCGGGAGAATCCCAAGGCGTTCCCAGGCCAGCCGGGAGACATAGTCTCTCCAGCGTGTCCTGGATCGTCCCCGGGGCCTCCTCCCGGTAGGACGTCCCCGGAACACCTCACCAGAGAGGCGTCCAGGAGGCATCCTGACCAGATGCCCGAGCCACCTCATCTGGCTCCTCTCAATGCGGAGGAGCAGCGGCTCGACTCTGAGTCCCTCCCGGATGGCCGAACTCCTCACCCTATCTCTAAGGGGGAGCCCGGACACCCTGCGGAGGAAACTCATTTCGGCCGCTTGTATCCGGGATCTCGTTCTTTGGGTCACGACCCATAGCTCGTGACCATAGGTGAGGGCAGGAATGTAGATCGACCGGTAAATCGAGAGCTTCACCTTTCGGCTCAGCTCCTTCTTCACCACGACGGACCGATACAGAGTCCGCATCACTGCAGACGCTGCACCGATCCGCCTGTCAATCTCACCCCCCGGTCCCCCTTCTTAAAAAGGGGGACCACCATCCTAACCTGTCTGCCAATCCAGAGGCATTGTCCCCGATGTCCACGCGATGTTGCAGAGGCGCATCAACCAGGACAGCCCCACAACATCCAGAGCCTTTAGGAACTCCGGGCGGATCTCATATATACTGTAATATTTTTTTTAAGTAGGACATTCATTGAAGGTGCGCCTTATAATCCAGTGCGCCTTATTAGTGCGGAAATAATGTAATATTTTTGTATAAATTTTACTATGTAAGGAAAAATTTACCATTTAACGGGTAATTATACGCTTGAGCGTTTAAGCTGCCCTACTAACATCATCAGGAACTGAGAGAAGTTTCTGTTCAGTCAGAGAAACAGCAAACCTTTGGTAAGGGGGATTGAACTAACTTGTTCTCGTAACATGACATGACCTCTGTTGTCATGGTGACATGTGTTCTGTGCTTATGTGTCAGTGTTTTACTGCAGAGTCATTTCCCTCCTGCATTTAGATGGACATCATCTGAAAGAACAAACAATAAACTCTGACGGAAGACAAACTTGTCTTGTGTTTGTGTTAAAACGGTGAGACGGACATGTGTTATTACATCAGGTGTGTTAGGGGAGGTGGGAGATGTGTGGGAGGATGTATGGAAACACACAGAACCAGGTGTTTCCTTTATTTCTTTCCTTATGCTAAGAGAAGCTAACTGGCTAATGGCGCAGACACATGGTCATGAATGAGTCTCATTAGTTCCAGCCCAAACAGACGGCCCACCTGAGCAGAAGTCATCCGAGTACCGGTCGTAGGTCACGTGACAGTTCCTCTCGTCACACTCACAGGTGTCTCCGTGGATGTCCCCCCAGTCCCCAGAGGGGTCCACGTCATGACAGGTACACTCTCCACACACACAGGTCCCTACACGCCCAACAAACACACATGATGTTCATACTGCGAGAACTCTTTTCAAATGAATCAATTAAGAAGAAACTGAAGACACTGGAACATAATAGAAGTGACGCGAGGCGGGACCGGGGTGATGAATGGGGGCTACAGCCAGCAACATAAATGCACCCTCTCCTCCCGTCCCATTTTTTCCTGTTATCTACCAATCTGTCTCTATCTTCCTCATTTTTTTTACATCCCATCCAGGCAGCTGCTGAACAGCAGCCAATGGAATCCCATCGTCTCCTATCAGCAAGGACAGAACACAGGGGGAACTCCAGGGAGCTGCGCCAGCTGGCAAAGCTTTGTGCTCTGGCTGGCACCCCCCTGGCCCCTGGTCCTTTGACCTGGGTTTGGTCCCTGCATCCCTGCCTTTATATAACCACAGACCTTTATGTCTGCTGTCAGATTGACGGCACTGGACCCGCTCCTGGTCACAGGATGGGTTTACATCCTGTGTATTCAGATATGGTGTTTCCTCTCTCATCATATCCTTTAGAATTGTTTTGATCAATAAATCACACGCTGCACGTGCATATCAAGCCTCCAGCATCATGGAGCTGTTATCATTGACAGCATGCCAGCCGGTGTATTTTTAGCTCCAGCGAGGAGGTTAGATCCACCTCACACACAGGAGCGTGACAGCCTGTTGGAATGGAGTAATGGAGTCATGTGCTGTGAACCGTTTACACGTTCATCCTGGAGAGATACGGGTTCCTGTTTAGCAAAACAGTAAGAGATGGAGGATATTTCACAGCCTCGTATGGAACACTTCTGATCTCTACATCTATATGAAGTGATGACATCAAATCAGCCCTCCTTTGTCTGATCTGCGCTCGCGTTCCATCTTCTGTAATCAACAGGACTTGTCGGCACAACGTTTTAAAAGAAGCTTAATTCAGAGGGAGAACTGTAGCATTTAAATAGGGCAGAATGAACAAATGTTCAAATACATTTCTGCATTTTAACTACTTCTGGGGGAAATACAAATGTATATACAGTGTATATATATATATATATATATATATATACATACACACACACATATATATATATATATATATATATATATATAAATATAATTTTTATGTGTTTATTTATTTAGTTTTTAAATATTTTTTATATATATTTTAAAACCAATACATTTTTGCATTGACATAATGATACTGACAATCTGTTTTGAAAATAATACCAGTAACAGTAAATATTTCCAAACAGATGATAACTTCTTTTCAGTTACAATTGTATTTCTATGTTCTTTTCCCTCTAGGGGTTCTTAGGATCGTAAATCCTGGTTATGTCTGTTCTTTTCTGTCACTACTAAACAGGAGCACCTTGTAATTTCTAACATGGTCGTCAAAGGTGGCAGTTGTATTACAAAAGACATCAAACTAGACACGCAGACCTAAAATTAAGTTTACATCAAGTATAGAATCTATTCTTTTATTCTTCAGTGTTTCATCTTTGGGTCGAGGTAACAGATCATCTGTTTGTCACCTGTTTCTTGGCAACCAAATCCAATCCAGCTGTCACTGTTGTGACACTGATTCTGATTGGTTTTCAAGCCGCTGTGGCCAACAGAAAACCACAAAGCATCTCAGACATAATTCCACTATTTTATTGCTTTTTAAATCAATGATAATCAACTTCTGTGTGAATGCAGAAACGTATGAAAAGAAAGAAAAGAAAAAAGGATTCAATTTGAATTGCACTTAGACCTGTGGCGCTCTCGGGGGTGTACTGTTAGTGTGTGTGGGGGGGTAAACAGACCTCTGTTGCTGCAGATTTTGCCATCTGGAGACGTGCATCTCCGTTTGCTTTCCCATGGGCTAATGTCACACTGGAATTCACATCTGTCTCCATGCCAACCAGCAGCACAGTAACAGTTTCCACAGTAACACTGGCCGTGGCCTGGAAGCACATCAGACGGTAATGAGTGATGAGTTCAGCTCTGTGTTCTTGACATTCAAATCAATTCCGACATGAAATCCTTACTCCTTGACATTTTCACCTTTAACTCAACTCCTCGACGTATTAACAATTAAAAAAGGTCATTTTTAAAAAGTAATACTGAGCAAAAGAGCATCCTGTAGGAAAATATTACATTCAAGCAGATAAAATGGTCTTCAATCTCCTATTAACATTGATGGATATTATATTTATTGACTGATTATTTGTTATTTGATGGTATTTTTGCAATATAAAGCCTCATCTTTCTCCTCTCTATGATCAAAAAATATTTTATCTTTCATTCTACAATCTTATTTTTCAAAGATTCTTTAAGAAACCAATAATATACTTAGAAGGCACAAACCTGCACCACTGTCAGCCCTGTCCTTCTAATAGACAAAGCAGTGGAGAATAATATAGAAACCACGATCCGTCTGTGAATTCATGAAATGATTACAGATTTGCTGGAGCCCTCTATCCTGTGGTATAGGTTACTAAGCTTTTCTTTGAAACATGGAATAAATGTAGAATACAATGATAAACCTGAATGGTATTGTCAGTCTTTTCTGGAAAAACAGTGGTGAGGCATGTTGAGTTAAGGCTTATTTAAAATAAAATGAACATAGATTTTATCAAGCAAAAGCAGAACAGAGACAAACATTTGTATGAGTTATAAAAAGGATAGCTTCAATATCATCTTGAACCCATTAATTTCATGTTTCAAACAGTTGTTAAGCAATAATTGGGCAATATGGTCAAAAATAGATGTTCTGACAGTTAAACCGCAAATCGTTCTGTTCTTGCCCAGATTTAAAATCTTTGATGTGGACATTTGAGATGAATTATCTTGTTTATTAGCTTTTTCCTGAGGATGTTTTCTTCAACTGGGACCAACACATTTTCAGATTTCTCAACACGTATCATCATCCTGCTTCTTGAGAACATTTCTTCACGTCACTGGAATCATTTCATCATCATTCTCCTCACACTCAGTGTTCATCTCCTGTCATTTGTCTCCTCTCGTTTACAGTGTGATGACAGACCGCCAGCCTGACGATGTGGACGACGACCACATCGTCACACGTCAGACTAATGAGTGAGGGAACGTCGAGGGGGGGGCTGAGACGTGACCTGAGAGCTTACCTCCACACACCTCCCCGGTGTCCTCGTCCAGACACTCACTGTCGTCACACTCGCAGAAGCGTCCCGTCACCAGCCCCCTGTTGTCCTCATCGTCACACGAGCAGCTCCCACAATGACACGAGCCTGAAAGACCACAGACAAAACTTCAGTTCATTTGATGGAAAGAGTTGAGTTTGTTTTCTTTTTCATATGATTGGTTGTGAACGGAGGCGTCTTCTATATGCACGTAGTAGGACAGAACAATTTGAAGGAGGAACAGTCTTTGTGATGGAACCCCATAAGTGCTGGTCTCAGGTGCGGGTAAATACAGGGGTCACACCAGGACGGGTCTGGGACAGTTCAAATACACGGACCACAAATCCAATGCCCCCACCAGATCGCTCACAATCAACGACACTGGTGCTGTCAGCCAACAGGAAGTCAGCGCAAACTGTGGAACTGCAGGTCAAAGCAGGAGAGGAGGTGAGTCTGGGGATAGCAGGAGAAGAAGGGGAATAAAAGACAGGTGAGATGCAGTGACAGAGTGGAGGAAGGTCACAGGTGGACTACGTGTCAGGAAGGACGTGGATTCTGAAAGAAACCGGTGGTTAGAAACATCTGCTGGTGGTCTGCAGGAGGACTTTGGAGGTCAAGAACATGAAGAGAGGGAACCAAAAAGCAGAACCAAAATGAAGTGGTGGAAGTTGCAAAAGAATGAGTGTTGTCCTGAGTTTGGGACAGAAGTGAGGAGGTTAGTGGTCAGAGTGAGGTACCAGGAGACTGGAGAACTTCTGCAGGATGAGGGAGACAGCTGGGAAGGTTCCTGGTGTTTTCTTCAGAGGACAGGTTGAGAAGGACTCACAGGGTTAGGGTGATGAAGGAGAGAAATGTGTCACACCAAGGATCCGTTCTAATCCCAATCCTGTCTGCAGTGGAGAGAGATGGGCTCAGACGTGGAGTCATCCTCTGGGCATGTTTTCACTCAGGGAGGTGCAACCCTGGTCGTTTGATGCAGATCTATGATAAGGATGGTTTGGTCCTGTGTGTGTGTGTGTGTGTGTGTGTGTGTGTGTGTGTGTGTGTGTGTGTGTGTGTGTGTGTGTGTGTGTGTGTGTGTGTGTGTGTGTGTACCTCTGTTGGAGCACACCACCCCCTGTGGGTTCCTGCACAGTGCTCTGCTCTTCTTCTTGGGGAGGCCACACTCGTCCTGGAACTGGCACACGTCTCCAGACCAGCCTTCATCACACTCACAGGTCCCACAGTCACAGTAGCCCCGGTCTGAACACACACACACACACACACACACACACACACACACACACACACACACACACACACACACACACACACACACACACACACATTAACACGAGGACACACTGGATCTATCTCCATGATGGTGAACTGACACCAGAGGTCATGATGTGGGATTGAAGTTCTCTGAGTTGTGACTCCTGCAAAGGAACCGCTGTAATTCACGACGATTCTGATTTATTGGAATTGATAAATCATAAACTTCTCCTGGGATGCGTAAATGTACGAATAGCAGGGAATAACATGTGTCTTTTATATTTTAATGTGATATTTACGCTTAAACTATTTTTACTACATTATATTTCAGGATGATATCGTGGTTTTCTCATCAGTCTCAGTATTCAGCGTTCAGAGGAGCGACACACCCCCCCCCCCGTCATTATTGTGATGGCGGCAGTGAGAAACATGACAAACGGCAGGGAATCACATGATGCAAAGGAAGCCTGTTGACAAGTTATTATAAATGTTGCTCCCGCTGCATTCAGCAGCGAGGGGCCTCGTGCGTCACACTCAATCATCCTCCAGGCTCCTTCATCATGTAAATGTGGTGTGTGTTTCAGGGGCCATCCATCAGTCATTAACAGCAGACGAGCCCCCCCGTCGCTCCTCGTTATCCACACGTCTCACGGGACACGTGAGGACGGGCTCAAAGGGCAGTGCACTGAAAACGCTCGTGAAAATGAACCCCAATCAAAGGGATGTCAGGGTTCTGTGAACGCAGAACCGCAAACTGCTTGGTTCTGCTTTATAGCACACAAATTGGTTATTGTGACAAAACACTTGTAGTGGGCTCAGTGACCCCAGAGTGGGTCATGGATACAACACACAGCCAGATGATGCTATTAGGAATCACAAATCCTTCCATGTGTGTAAGACCTGCAAGACGGTCCACCTCCACAGCACACAGTACAGTACAGAGCTGGGAGGGTGACACACGAAGGGCCTAGGGTGTCCCACTCCGTCACTGTCCGGGCTCGCTCATGTAAACGTGGTCACTTGTGCTGGGCTTAGGGAAGGTTTCCTTTGATTTAGCCTTCAGATAAGTGAAATCGTTTTCTGACTTACGCCGTGTCTCCTGCAGCTAACTGAGGATATAAGTGAACTGCAGCGTTAGCTGAGCACACACTGACAATTGATTTAACTGTTTCCTGTGTTCTTACATTCAGAAATGTAATAGAGTAAAAGGATGGTTAAAGAGTAAAAGTTTGATTGTGGTAATCCTGCAAAAACAAAGTCAGATATGAGTTTTATTTATGTCCTTCTACATATACAGACATGAATGTTTAACTGTCATGTACATTAAAAAAACAAAGCTGCTTTTAAAGTGTTGGTGCTTCATGGATCATTGTTACATCAAAACACAGCGCTGCAGTCTAATGGGATTTCTCTTGATTACTTTGTTATTTGATTTTTTATTGGATTCATGGACAGAATGTAGACAGAACTTGTGCTTTGTTTGGATTCATGGTTTATAATTGTGAGCTACAGCTGTCAAACAGAATCACTGTAGATTAAATCCTCTCAAAATTAATTCAGTAGATTATTGCGATTTACTAGAATCTAATAGATTCAGAAGGCGTATCTGTGTCAGGTTGACCATCATCATCCTCATCAGAGGATGTTGACTCATGCAAAGCAGCTCATTTCAGGGTGGGTTTAGTTCGTCCCTGTAAGTAAACTGTAAACAGACTCTACTATCAAACTAAAAGGAGTGTGATCGTTTTCAACCTACAAGGGGTTCGATATGCGATATCCGTTGTTTAGGTATGACCACTGTGAAGAATTCATTCATGATCCAGAGTCGGGGTACAAGGGCAGCAGCTTCAACAGGGAGCCCCAAACTTCCCTTTTCCCCCACATCCACCAGCTCTGACTGGGGGGTCCCGAGGTGTTCCCAGGCCAATGTGGAGATACCACCCCTCCTGGTGGCCCTGGGTCCCCCCAAGGTCTCTGTCTATTCTGGGATTTCAGTGCAGGTTCAATTACCACATGTCAATGCAAACCATAATTTACATTCAGATCCATGAGCTGTTAGACACTCTGTGCTCATTTGTTATGTTCAGTTAGTTTTATCTCCAAACGACGTCTCTCCACCTGCTTTGTTTGGATCATGTTCTCCATAATAAGAGAACAGGTAATTATTCCACCTTGCTTTCCACCCCCTGTGGCTAACGGAGTGTGAAACAGCAGCTCAGCAGCTAATGTTGAGAGAAATTCACACCTATGAGACACCTGTCTCACCTCATAATTCATTTCCCTCTCAGTAAGAGCTGCCCTCACCACCAGGTATTCCTTCTTTATAGCCTCATGGTTTCCTCAATTCTCCTTCTGGGTATTCAAGTGCAAACTCTGGTGACTTCATCGTACGTCTGCAGTAAAAAAAATTGTTAAGCCTTCTCCAGACATAATCATAGCATTAGACACACTTGTTCCTACATGGAGCTGTAATTGGTCCCAATAAAAGTGGCTTTTTACTATTATTTCTCCAGCCTCTTTCTCCCTCCAGTCCATGCTAAAATCATTAGGTGACTCACCAGAGAGCCACTTTCCCCAGCAAAGCTCAGAATATCTAAGTAAAAGCACATCAAAATATGTACTAAAAGAAAAATAGAACAATGAACAACTTAATGGACTGAAATGGCTGAAAGCTTGTGTTCATCTGTGCAGACAAAGACAAAGGCACACTTTACTGTCTGCTTTCTGTTTGGGAAAATAACACCAATCATATATTAACCATATTAGTAGCTTTTGAATAAAATTAGTGCATTGCCATCCCATGTTTGTATCATCTCTGTGTAATATTCCCACACCATGGATTTATGTAACACTGGCAGAAAGTGCATCTGGAGGAGTTTTTATTTGACACAGGTCTGGACAAACTGGGTCCGTATGAGCAGCTGACAGATAACCCCCTTTGGGTGGGAGGCTGTCTGGCCTTGGCGGGGAGGACAAAGGCTGGTGATGAGTATGAAAACCTCTCTCTGTGGGAAGAGAGGCCAAAATGTGTTTGAAGTCAAAGTAAACATCCAACGAGAAAGAACATGAGTTCCTTCTATATCCTCCAACTGCTATTCAGCTGAAGCACTTATTTTTGATGGGGGATGAAGCATAAAGTAAACCATAAACACGAAACTGAAGAGTTCTGAATTGATATACATTCTGCCTCCGTCCACATCACTGGCCCCGGGGTTGGTCGGCCATTGAACCCAACAACGACCCAACGAGGGCTTCCTGACTCTGTGTTTTGGCTTGAACTGATAAAATGAGCTCATTGGTGCAGTCACCAGAATGTTGGTTACATCGTCCCCGTTGGGCGTTGTTATTTCAGAATGAATACAGTCCAGCTCCACTGCGTCATTGGTGAGCCTCGGTGGGACGGCACCGTGTTGAGGTCTGTTTGGGGGTACGGCTGTGGATCCATGTGTTCAACTGATCTGCTCCAGCATACTGAACAAACACTGGAGCACCACTGACTGTGTGCTCACATGTCTGATAATAATAATAATGGATTATATTTACAGTGGATCCATTATGGTAAACTACATCAGTAGCCACAGCTGCCCGGGGGCAGTCTGGTAGAACCGTAGCAGCCAACCCACGCCAACGGCCCCTACGACCACCACCGGAACAATCACACACGTTCACACACCAGCGGGTACCTCACAATGACGAATGACGAGGGGAGTGGGAGCGGGAATCAAAGAAAGACCCCCATTGATTATCACTCTGTCAAAAACACTACAAATATGGATGGAACTGTAACCAGAGAGTGTTGCTGCCACTGTATTGATACCAAGGTGTACCTGTTATCACTGCGCTGGTTCAAATGACCGACAGACACCACTGGGGATGCTGCAGGTGAGGGAAAACAAGCTGTAGGTTTGAGGGACCAACATGAGGTTGTCCACACATGTCCACAGTGTCCACACATGTCCACAGTGTCCACACAGTGTCCACACAGTGTCCACACAGTGTCCACACAGTGTCCCTCTGTATCCAGAAGCGTGTCTCCTTCTCACTGTGGTAATGCTAGCCTACAGAATCCTCAGCCATCCTCCTCATTTGTGAGGCTGGAAACAGACCATAAATCTCAGGAAAGCACAGCTGTCTTCACACAGCAGAGAAAAACACTTTGCTCCGTCCAACACAGACAGAGAGAGACAAGAGGAGGAGGCAGACAGCAGCAGGCTGTGGAACAGGACATGGAAACATGGCCACGCTGAACCCCCTGTCTCACTATTGGGGAGTTCATCTAGAAGTGATGACGTGGTTGACAGCTCAGGTGTGTCTGAGGTACAGGTGACCCTTTAGAACCCAACGGTAGGACGCAGCAGGAAGATTTAAATACAGCCTCAAACAGGAGGACACCACAGTTGGTGAACAGATGTTAGCTGGATCTTCATCACAGCATCACCACAATAAGGAACCAGAGGGGATGCACCACCAGCGTGGGGAGTGAGACCCCCTGTTACGGCTCTACTTAGTAAGGGCCACACATGCCAAATGAGTACTAATGAGTACAGACCTGCTACCCTGAGATAAAACGGGTCTGACTTCAGTATTTCCCAGGAAAACCCACTGGATCTGAACCAGAATGAATGTTTTCCCCAGCGTGCTGCTCCATCATCAGGACCACTAAGTCACTGAGCATCATTAGAGAACAGATCAAAGATGTGTCATTTCTGTTTGGACTCTTGATATATTTAATTTCCCTGTGCACAGGAGCCCTCTAACTAACTTATCTACTCAATAAAATAACATGTTTTGTTGTGGGTTACAATGTGTGGGGGAGGGGAGGTTTTCTGTTTATTATGTGTCTCTGTCTGACTCTATGTGGGGGGGTTCTGCTCCTCTAGGGTCTTCGTCCCAGCGCTCAGCGGGTCAGAGCACCTTTGCTCTTTGCTTCATTCGTCTGCACACTGATGGAGTGTGAATGTAGAGCCTCTGGTTCAGCTGACGTGTCTACAACCCAACCAGACCCGTGTCAACGAGCTTCCTCCAAAGCGAGGACGTCTCCGTGGTGACAACGCATTCTCAGCGCCTTTTCAGCGTGACGTGGCTGAAGAGATAAAGTAAAACACACCGGCGTACTGTGTGTCACGAGGCCTGGATGTGCACACACACTGACATTAATGACATGTACGAGTAGATCATGTCCACTTGTCCATTCAGACTGACTCGTTGGTGTGTTGGAGAGGATCTGAAGGAGCTTCGTGTTTAGCTGTAGTTTCATCAGCAGCAGGAGAGCTGATGTCTGGGGAGAGGAGGAAGAGCACATTTACCCCTGAGGAGGGGAAATCTACTGGATCTTATCGGGGCAGTTGTGAAAATGTGAGATAAGAACGCTGTAGGGGGAGGGTTTGGCTGCTGATCTCAGATGGCAGACCTTCAGTGATCAGCTGGGGGGGGGGGGCTCAATGTGGTTTGAATATAGTTCCTGGAGTCTGTGTGCACACAAACCATAGTGAGAGGGGGTGGATGAGTATCACACAACCTGTGTGTGTGTGTGTGTGTGTGTGTGTGTGTGTGTGTGTGTGTGTGTGTGTGTGTGTGTGTGTGTGTGTGTGTGTGTGTGTGTGTGTGTATATGTGTGTGTGTGTGTGTGTGTGTGTGTGTCTGTGTGTGTGTGTGTGTGTGTGTGTGTATATGTGTGTGTGTGTGTGTGTGTGTGTGTGTGTGTGTGTGTGTGTGTGTGTGTGTGTGTGTGTGTATATGTGTGTGTGTGTGTGTGTGTGTGTGTGTATATGTGTGTGTGTGTGTGTGTGTGTGTGTGTGTGTGTATATGTGTGTGTGTGTGTGTGTGTGTGTGTGTGTGTGTGTGTATATGTGTGTGTGTGTGTGTGTGTGTGTGTGTGTGTGTGTGTGTGTGTGTGTGTGTGTGTCTGGGAGTGAAAACCCTCTTCTGGTTCATCTGAGCTCCAGTTGCATTCAGTGACTGAACCCCATTATCAGGCTGAAACAGGGGCTCCTCGCTCCAGACGGCTGAACCGTAATGAGCTCCTCACAGTAGCCAAGTTGTCTTCACAAATAAATCACCCTACTGCTCACACACACACACACACACACACACACACACACACACACACACACACACACACACACACACACACACACACACACACACACACACACACACACACACACACACACAGATGGATATCTCCATCAGACGTGTTCCAGATGCACATATTTCTCCATTAGACCTTACACTCATAGCTGTGACTGCAGACGACACAGATGAGGAAGACGCTTCTATCTCCTCTTCTTCACATCAACATGGAGGGACCAGCCTCTCCCCCAACTCCAGGTACCTCATCTGAAACCGTCTCATGAGCCTGGGTCAAAGGTTACAGCTATTGTTCTTCTGACATAAAGTGAGAACATCAATCCTTAATAGTTCTTGTTAAGATTTAAAATTGTGGTCATTTATAGGCTGCAGCTCGTTAGTGGTGAATAATATTATATTGCAATATACCCTTCATCAGTCGGACCATTTTAATTTTACCCCATGAAGCTGATATGACACTGTTCACTGATTTATTAGAAATATTGCTATTACCGACATCCAGGCTGCTTCTCTTCTCACCTGCTCTCAATGGGAAGGATTTAAGACGCTGAATGCTTTGTGTGTGTGGAAGGTGTTTGGTGCTGCTTATGGACATGTGTGGGGTAAATGATGCTGATGAGAGCAGGAAGACAGAAGGACAATAAAGATATGGAGCATTATTGAATAAAGAAATTAGTTAAAAGACAAAGGATGAGTGTGTGATGCTGGGGGGAGCTGCACAGACAAATATAGAGAGCAATTCTGTTTTACAATTCACATGACCACTGGATTGACTGTCATTAATCAAAATATCAATTAATGATTTATTAGTTACAGTAATTCTTTATTTACTAATCATTCTTAATCATTCTTAATTTACCTTTGGGGATTATAACAGTGTATAACTTTTTTTTTTTTTTAAAGTCAAACAAATTGTAGTTATTATGTAGTGAAATACTTCAATTAATTGTGTTTGAATTCACCATCTCACCAGACCACATGTGTGTCAGTGTTACTGCTCACAGTGTCTTTATGAGAGCTGCCATCCCAAAACACACAAACACATGCTAAGCATTAGCATCTGTGATAGCGCCTCCCTCTGCTGCATCACTTCCTGCCTGCTCACTAATGACCTGACCAGACACACGCGTGTCAGAGTCTTTACACGCTACCCTCCACAGTGTCAGCTGGACATCATGAGAACGTTTGACTCTTACTGTGTAATTTGTCACAACATGCTGTGATACACACCATTGCAAACTTTGCCGTTAAATGTTGCACAAACCCAGTCGTGGCACTCGCAGCGGGGGCCGTAGAACTTGCCCTGCCCCGTGGCTTTGCAGAGGCAGATGCCACAGTCACACTTGCCCCTCCCGCTGCAGATCTTGCCGTCAGGCGTCTTGCAGCGGCGCAGGGACGACTCTGTGGACAGCTTACACACACCGCCCGCCTGTCTAGGAAAAACAAAGCAGAATAGACGTTATGCAGCTTTGGAAACTCCTGAGGTGAAAGGTCAAACGTGATGTCACCTTTGTTGAAGGGAATTCTTTTGAGTTCTAGCGATACAACTGTCTGCTTTCAGGCACTAAAAAGGAAAAATCCTAGATGACTAGCATGTGCTGTACTTGTACACATAGACTCAAGAACTAAACGCTGTTTAATTCTCTGACACCTATTAATATTGTATATATTCAGACATCATATGCAGCTAAATCTGAATGTCATTCCATTTGTGGGTCTTTACCATCACATCACCTAAGATGTAGAGACTGTTTGGCTCTGCTGGAAATAAAAAAATTATAGATCATGAAGGATTAAAATAATAAACAGAACAAAAGCAGCATTTCCTTTCATCAAACACTCCAGCAGCTGTGGCGGCGCTCGGCTTGGACTGCATGGATGTCTCTGCGTTTCATTTGGATGCAGTCTGACATTCTTGTTCTGTTGCTGCCCACCCAAACTTTCCAGTTCGGAAACAGCTGACATAGTTGAATAATCATCAGATTAAATGTTCCTGACACTCCCTTTAAGGAAACACACAATCCCTGTTGCATCATGGGGAGTTTAACCCATGGATGGCCTTGTTAGACCCGTCAACACGTCTTACGATGATGTTATGATGATGACACCTGGTTCTATCTCACTCCTTAACTTCACTGCCTGGCATTGAGATGGCCTTCTGGAGTCAAACAATGACTTAAGTAATCTGATTACTGTCAGGTATTGTAGCATGCTTCAGTAACAAAGATATGAAGACAAAGTGTGAAGACAGGGAAATTACAGTACAGTGATTTGGTGTCAGAATCCAAACGACTCACTTCAGTTCATTATAGCAGCAACGAAATAAACTGAAGTCCAAACAACAGAAAAACCCCAGAGCAGACAACCCAACAAGCTACTGACTGAAGTCACGAGTGTGTGTGTGTGTGTGTGTGTGTGTGTGTGTGTGTGTGTGTGTGTGTGTGTGTGTGTGTGTGTGTGTGTGTGTGTGTGTGTGTATGATTGCTGTCAGTATACGTGTGGCCCCTGGCAACGTGTCCAGGGTGTACCCCGCATTTCAGTGGTAGCCAGCTGGGAAAGGCTCCAGACCGGTGACCCACAAAGCAGATGGATGGATGGATGGATGGATGGATGGATGGATGTTATACTTTTTATCCCATCTTTATTAACAAAATGCAAATTAAAGTTGCCACTTTACAAATAATGGATGGGGATTACCTGTTTTTTTGTTTTTTAAAATCATTCATTCATTCATACATTCATTCATTCATTCATTCATTCACTCATTCATTCGTTCATTTTCTGAAAGCTTTTGTCTCCATCTGTCTTCATATAGTTCCTCCAGGGGTCTGAGGCAGTGGCGCTTTGCAGCGACTCACTTCCCTCTGGACTCAGGCTTTATTGAAGGGGAAATTTGAACTCTTTGATGAGATTTTTATTTTTAAATGAAATTAAATCAAGTTTAATGAGCCCAGTAGGGAAATGATTTGTCCATTTAGTGTTGGTCAAATCTGTTAGTCACATGCATATGTATGTATGATTGTTCAACAGGTATTCTTTTAGGTCCAGTGATGTATTTTTACATCAGTTTCTTGCCACTGATTGTTCTGACAGAAAACAATATGCTCCATAAAATACTTCACTTTGCAAAAATGAACACATGCCTGCAAGAGACTGGAATGGAAATATTATCCTGCGTATAAATTTTAGGTCTTTTACTGTAGTTTAGCTGGAAGCGTCATATTTATCATCGTCAGTGGAGCAAGAATTTAAATCAAATACGATATAATGAGGCAAAGGGATATGCAGCTTTTTATTGCATCAACTGGTGCAATATTACTATTTTCATCCAAAAAAAATAGAACTTTGCTAACAAAAAAGTAGGGATGCTCTACAAAATGCTGACAAACCAGACTATTATAATTTCCTAATCATTTTTGTTTAATTGAAAATAGGAGAAAGATAATGTTAAACTGTTTAATTGATTGATATTTCTGAATTTCAAGGTTGCAGCATCTCTCAAAAGCAATGAGACAGCGGCAATAAGAGGCACGTGATTGGACCACTCCACATGTAAGGAGGTTGTTATGACCAAAGACAATCACAGCTCATTGACGATCAAAATGTGCTGATAATATCACTGTAATAGTCCAGCAGTTTAATTAAAGGAAAATATTGATTCGTCTACAAACAGTCCACAATAGCATCCTAGAAGTCTCTGCACGTAAAGGACCAGGATGAACACTAGTGACTTAATGGTGCTGAGTGAAAACCATCTGTCAGCAACATCTGAGAAGGCCTGATGGGAAATGGAAATGTGTCCTGTGGTCTAGTGGGTCCACACTGCAAATAGTTGTTTTATCAGACCAAATAGGAAAAGGAGCATCCAGAGTATGAACACAGTAGAGTTTACTAGCCAGCATCTGTGATGGTAGACGAGGGCGTTAGCGCCCAACAGTCCTAACCTCCACATCTGTGAAGATACCTGAACGCTGCCTCTGGATTTGTTGAACATCTGCTTCTGTCCAGATGACATTGTTTAGAGAAACCCTTCCTTATTCCAGTAATACGATGTCAACACATGAACACGTCTATACAGGCAATAACACAGCTCGCAAGGCTTTTCATTGCAAAGAAAATGTTTGTGTGGGCTCCAACCGTATCCTGTGACCTCTGATTTGGACACATTTTTATTTTCATCCAATTGATTGCATTGCATATATTATCATTATATTATCATTATATTACCATTATATCCCTGGAGAGACTGTCTAAGAAATGTATTTACATTGTGGACGCTGATTAGATGAATCATTGTACAAATGTACATAGAAATGTCACAGTGACATTTCATTAGGGACACAACCGCCTGCCGAAGGCGTTTTTATACCTACACATCAGGACGATGTTGTCAGAGTTATGTTAACGCACACCATAAACACACAAACAAGCTAGTTATAATGTGAATATGCATTCAATAGTGGGCATGGCCGTGGTGCTCAATAAATGCATCCTACTGTGTATAAGGTGTAATCAGTACGTGTGCACCGTGCACCTGCTGGAGGTGAACACCCTCCTGCGTCTGAGCCATGTGGCAGCACTGAATGAGACCCACAGATAAAGGCAGTAACAGCAGCACTTTGGAATAATCCAGTTACAATCATGTGACATCGCTAATTTTGCAAAATCGAAAATGTTATAAGGCAAATTTAGTGTTTTTGATTTTTTTCCCCTTATTATAATTTGTGGGTGGCACGGCGGCGCAGTGGATAGCACTGTCGCCTCACAACACGGTGGGTCTGGGTTCGAGTCCCGCTCTGTGTGGAGTTCGCATGTTCTCCCCGTGTCTGCGTGGGTTCTCTCCGTGTTCTCCGGCTTCCTCCCACCTCCAGAAACATGAGCTTCAGGTTGATTGGCCGGTCCCAAATTGCCCGTAGGAGTGTGTGTGTGTGTGTGTGTGTGTGTGTGTGTGTGTGTGTGTGTGTGTGTGTGTGTGTGTGTGTGTGTGTGTGTGTGTGTGTGTGTGTGTGTGTGTGTGTGTGTGTGTGGCTGTCTGTGTCTCTGTGTGGCTCAGCGGCAGAAAATGTATGTATGTATAATTTGGTTTGTGGCCCCAAATGGTTCCTCAGAAATGCTTTCAAGTGCATAGCTCTCTCTCTCCACCTAGAATGCTACCAAAGCTTCATGTGCATCACAGAAACCATCAACATAATGTATAGTAATGCCTGTCAGCTGACATATTTCTATGAAAGTAAATTAACAACTTCAAGTTGTAAAAAAAAAAAGAGCATGCACTAATGGAAACAAAGGGGACTTCTGTGACTTGGCATGAATAATCTTTAAGCAAGGCAGAAAAAAAACTGCAAGTACAAAGTACAGGTACAGTACAGGCACTCCAAAAAACTTTTCTACATGCACTTACCAACTGTTGCCCCTGTTAGCAAAACGTGGCACCTCCCTCCTCCTTCCTGCTCTGTAAACTACCCCACAATAACGAGAAAACAAGAAAAAAATGATTTGAAAAAACAAAATAGTGTGGAAACTCACCTCACCGACTGTAACAAAGTGTCCTCTACGGTGGAGAGCAGAACCAGAAACCAAGGCACCAACATGGACTGTAAAAAAACCCCAGTGTGCATGTTTAAATCCCACAGAAACCTGCAGTAAAGTAGCTTGAAGGAATGTTGAATCCTTCTCTCCTTAAACAGCACTGGGAGTGAGAGTGAGAAGGAAAAGAGAAGGAGAGAAGAAGACAAAGCAGCAGGCAAGCATGAACTTTCTCAATTCCTTCAGAGACCTGCAGTCTTCTACATACAAGTGCATTTGATTAGTCTTGACTCTTGGACACAGTCCTGGGCAGGAGCTGGAAGGGGGGAAAGAGCCAAAATGAAAACTTAAATCACCAGTTTGAAATGTAATGAGAACCAGACCAGAGTTCTTGTGCTTTCAGTTTTTCTCCTTCCTTGTTTCGACTTATTTCCAACTGCATTTATGACTACTACAGTTATAACTCTTTTAAAAAAAAAAAAGCAAAATTTGAATTAAGTGTGAACTGAATTTACTTGAGTTAATTAACCAGCTGAGACACCTCAGGTAAAATTATATTATATAACCAGTAATGTCAACGCTTGTGCACACATAATTATAAGTCAGTGTTCATAATGTAGACAGTTCATCATTTAAAATAAATAATTACCCACTTTAGCTGAGTCCTTGTCATTTTATTGTAGCTTTCTGACTTGCCATTTGGACTTTGGACCGTCAATATTCGTAAGAAGAGAGAAGAGGAGCGCCAAGAGTATAGGACTGAGAGTAGGGACGTTGAATGTTGGAACTATGACAGGAAAATGTAGAGAGTTGGTTGACATGATGCAGAGGAGGAAGGTAGACATACTGTGTGTCCAGGAGACCAGGTGGAAAGGTAGCAAGGCTAGAAGTTTAGGAGCAGGGTTCAAGTTGTTCTATCATGGTGTAGATGGGAAGAGAAATGGAGGAGGAGTTATCTTGAAGGAGGAGTTTGTTAGGAATGTCCTGGAGGTAAAAAGAGTGTCAGATAGAGTGATGAGTCTGAAGCTAGAAATAGAAGGTGTGATGTTCAATGTTGTTAGTGGGTATGCTCCACAGGTAGGATGTGAGCTGGAGGAGAAGGAGAAATTCTGGTTGGACTTTGATGAAGTGATGCAGAGCATGCCTAGAAGTGAGAGAGTTGTCATTGGAGCAGACTTCAATGGACATGTTGGTGCAGGAAACAGAGGTGATGAGGAGGTGATGGGCAGGTTTGGTATCCAGGAGAGGAACGCAGAAGGACAGATGGTAGTTGACTTTGCAAAAAGAAATGGAAATGGCTGTAGTGAATACTTTCTTCCAGAAGAGGCAGGAACATAGGGTGACCTATAAGAGTGGAGGTAGGAGCACGCAGGTAGACTACATCTGGTGTAGACGGTGTAACCTGAAGGAGATCAGTGACTGTAAAGTAGTGGTAGGTGAGAGTGTAGCCAAACAGCATAGGATGGTGGTGTGTAGGATGACTCTGGTGGTGAGGAAGATGAAGAGGGCAAAGGCAGAGCAGAAGACGAAATGGTGGAAGCTGAAAAAGGAAGAGTGTTGCAGGACTTTTAGGAAGGAGTTAAGACAGGCTCTGGGTGGTCAGGAGGTGCTTCCAGATGACTGGACAACTACAGCTAATGTGATCAGGGAGACAGGTAGGAGAGTACTTGGTGTGTCATCTGGAAGGAGAGTAGATAAGGAGACTTGGTGGTGGAATGAGGAGGTACAGGAGTGTATACAGAGAAAGAGGTTAGCTAAGAAGAAGTGGGACACTGAGAGGACTGAGGAGAGTAGACAGGAGTACAGGGAGATGCAGCGTAAGGTGAAGGTAGAGGTAGCAAAGGCCAAACAAGAAGCTTATGATGACTTGTATGCTAGGTTGGACAGTAAGGAGGGAGAGACTGATCTATACCGGTTGGCAAGACAGAGAGACAGAGATGGGAAGGACGTGCAGCAGGTTAGGGTGATTAAGGATAGGGATGGAAGTCTATTGACAGGTGCCAGTAGTGTGATGGGAAGATGGAAAGAGTACTTTGAAGAGTTGATGAACGTGGAAAATGAGAGAGAACAAAGACTAGAAGAGGTGACTGTTGTGGACCAGGATGTAGCAAAGATTAGTCAGGATGAAGTGAGGAGGGCACTGAAGAGGATCTTCTTCTTTTCCTTTCGGCTTTTCCCTTCAGGGGTCGCCACAGCGAATCAATTGCCTCCATCTAGCCCTGTCCTTTGAATTGTCTTCTCTCACACCAACTACCTTCATGTCCTCTTCGCCTACATCCATAAACCTCCTCTTTGGTCTTCCTCTAGGCCTCCTGCCTGGCAGTTCAGAACTCAGCATCCTTCTACCAATATATTCACTATCTCTCCTCTGGACATGTCCAAACCATCTCAGTCTGGCCTCTCTGACTTTATCTCCAGAACCTCTAACATGTGCTGTCCCTCTGATGTACTCATTCCTGATCCTATCCATCCTGGTCACTCCCAGAGAGAACCTCAGCATCTTCATCTCTGCTACCTCCAGCTCTGTCTCCTGTCTTTTCCTCAGTGACACTGTCTCTAGACCAAACAACATCGCTGGTCTCACCACAGTTTTGTACACCTTTCCTTTCCTTTTAGCTGAAACTCTTCTATCACACATCACACCTGACACTTTCCTCCACCCGTTCCATCCTGCCTGGACACGCTTCTTCACCTCTTTTCCACACTCTCCATTGCTCTGGACTGTTGAGCCTAAGTACTTCAAATCCTCCACCTTCTTGATCTCTTCTCCCTCTAACCTCACTCTTCCACTTGGGTCCCTCTCATTCACACACATGTACTCTGTCTTACTGCGGCTAACCTTCATTCCTCTCCTTTCCAGGACAAACCTCCACCTCTCTAGCTTCTCCTCCACCTGTTCCCTGCTCTCACCACAGATCACAATGTCATCTGCAAACATCATAGACCATGGAGATTCCTGTCTGACCTGGTCTGTCAGCCTGTCCATCACCATAGCAACAAGAAGGGGCTCAGAGCTGATCCCTGATGCAGTCCCACCTCCACCTTGAACTCCTCTGTCACACCTACACACACCTCACCACTGTCTTACAGTCCTCATACATGTCCTGCACCGCTCTAACAGACTTCTCTGCCACTCCAAACTTCCTCATACAATACCACAGTTCCTCTCTGGACACCCTGTCATCAGCTTTCTCCAGATCTACAAAAACACAATGCAGCTCCCTCTGGCCTTCTCTGTACTTCTCTATCAACATCCTCAAAGCAAATACTGCATCTGTAGTACTCTTTTTTGGCATGAAACCATACTGCTGCTCACAAATGCTCACTTCTGCCCTTAGTCTAGCTTCCACTACTCTCTCCCATAACTTCATTGTATGGCTCATCAGCTTTATTCCTCTGTAGTTGCCACAACTCTGCACATCTCCCTTGTTCTTAAAAATGGGCACCAGCACACTTCTCCTCCATTCCTCAGGCATCTTCTCACTATCTAAGATCCTGTTGAACAACCCAGTCAGAAACTCTACTTCCACCTCTCCTAGACACTTACATACCTCTACAGGTATATCATCAGGACCAACTGCCTTTCCACTCTTCATCCTCTTCAGTGCCCTCCTCACTTCATCCTGACTAATCTTTGCTACTTCCTGGTCCACAACAGTCACCTCTTCTAGTCTTTGTTCTCTCTCATTTTTCCACGTTCATCAACTCTTTCCTCCTCTCCTTCTTCGATCAACAGTAATCCAGTTTCCACCGGCGCCCTGTAGGTCAACAGCGCCGATGGCGGTCGTTGTTAACCCGGGCCTCGACCGATCCGGTATGGAAGTCATATGTTTGATTCGCATCTTTGATTTGGCAAAATTTTTACGCCGGATGCCATTCCTGACGAAACCCTCTGTATTTATCCGGGCTTGGGATCGGCACAATAAGACACTGGCTTGTGTCTTCTTGCGGGTACATTGTGTCTTCTTGCGGCTACATGATGAAGAGTGGAAAGGCAGTCGGTCCTGATGATATACAGTTGTGTTCAAAATAATAGCAGTCTGTTTAAAAAATTGAGTAAAGCCCCAAATCCTTATAATGGTTTTTATTTCCATGCATTGGGAACACTGCACATTATATTCTAAATCAAAACATTAAGAAAAAAGCAAAAATTCTTTAATTACTTTACAGAAAATGAAGAAAAATGAACATTGGGCTGTTCAAAAAAATAGCAGTGTCTGCATTTTACTTTACAAACTCAAATATTTACTGTATAAACTGAAAAATATCCAGGATTCAGCATTCCTATGAATCACTAAACTAATATTTAGTTGTATAGCCACTGTTTCTGAGAACTGCTTCACATCTGTGTTGCATGGAGTCGACCAACTTCTGGCATCTGAACAGGTATTCCAGCCCAGGATGATTTGACAACGTTCCATAGTTCCTCTGCATTTCTTGGTTTTGCCTCAGAAACAGTATTTTCAATGTCACACCACAGTTTTCTATCGGATTAAGGTCCGGGGATTGGGCTGGCCACTCCAGGACTTTAATTTTGTTGGTCTGGAATGAAGAAGCTGCTGGCTTACTGGTGTGTTTGGGGTCGTTGTCTTGTTGAAACACCCATTTCAAGGGCATTTCCTCTTCAGCATAGGGCAACATGACCTCTTCAAGTATTTTGATGTATCCAAACTGATCCATGATCCCTGGTATGCGATAAATAGGCCCGACACCATAGTCAGAGAAACATCCCCAAGTGATGCTTGCACCACCATGCTTCACTGTCTTCAGAGTGTACTGTGGCTTGAATTCAGTGTTGGGGGGTCGTCTGACAAACTGTCTGCGGCCCTTAGACCCAAAGAGAACAATCTTACTCTCATCCGTCCACAAAATGTTTCTCCGTTTCTCTTTTGGCCAGCCAGTGTGTTCTTTGGCAAATTGTATCCTCTTCATCACACGTCTTTTTCTTAACAGTGGGACTTTGCGGGGGTTTAACAGTGGGACTTTGCGGGGGCTTCTTGCTGATGGATTAGCTTCACACAGGCGTCTTCTAATTGTCACAGTCCTCACAGGTAACTTCAGACTGTCTGTGATCATCCTGGAGCTGATCATTGGCTGAGTTTTCACCATTCTGGCTCTTCCTCCATCCATTCCAATGGTAGTCTTCATTTTCTTCCACGTCTCTCTGGTTTTGCTTCCATTTTTAAAGCATTGGGGAGCATTTTAGCCGAGCAGCGCGTCATTTTCTGCACTTCTTTGTACGTTTTCCCTTCATTAATCAACATTTTAATCAGAGTCTGTTTTCCATCTGAACAATGTCTGGAACGACCCATTTTTCTCAGGTTTTCAGAGAGAAATGCATGAGCAACATGTGCTGGTTCCTCCTGAAATCAGGGCCACCTGGTTGACACCTGTTCTTTCACAGATTGAATGACTTCACTAACTGAACTCCACACTGATATTTGAACACACCCCTTCAATTCATTATTCAATGACACAGACTCAGGTCCATACATATCATGAATGTTGCCTCTGTTGGTTTTCTATGACCCTACTACAGCAACTGGTAAATTATTTGCCATGCAGTAGTATAATTTCTACCAAAAACAGGTTATTCATGTTGGACTGCTATTATTTTGAACACAGCTATATACTTATATACTATATACATATGGTAAACACAACTATATACCTATATAACTATATACATATAGTAAACCTCTACAAGTATACTATATGTATACCTGTAGAGGTTTGGAAGTGTCTAGGAGAGGTGGCGGTAGAGTTTCTGACTGGGTTGTTCAACAGGATCTTAGATAGTGAGAAGATGCCTGAGGAATGGAGGAGAAGTGTGCTGGTGCCCATTTTTAAGAACAAGGGAGATGTGCAGAGTTGTGGGCAGAAGTGAACATCTGTGAGCAGCAGTATGGTTTCATGCCAAAAAAGAGTACTACAGATGCAGTATTTTCTTTGAGGATGTTGATAGAGAAGTAGATAGATAGATAGATAGATAGATAGATAGATAGATAGATAGATAGATAGATAGATAGATAGATAGATAGATAGATAGATAGATAGATAGATAGATAGATAGATAGATAGATAGATAGATAGATAGATAGATAGATAGATAGATAGATAGATAGATAGATAGATAGATAGATAGATAGATAGATAGATACTTTAATGATCCCAAGGGAAATTCAGGTGACATCTGCTCGCAAGAGATACAATAAATACACATTACAAAGCCAGAGAGTAATGGCACAACCAAAGGACGTTGTATAACTTACATTATTTACATGCTGTTACATAATTATAACAACAGGAAACAGAAGAACCTAGAATAAAATGAAGGAAGCATAGGGACATGTAAGAGCATTGGGTGTAGATGAAGTGTGATCAGTAACACGTGGATGAACCGAGCTGTAAACTGACACTAAGGACCCCCACAAAGTGTCCCACAGTGCATCCCAGGCCCCCCTCGTCCGTCCCTTCTCACCCGACCTTGATGACCCTGCGGCTTCAGACCCCCTCGTCCTGAGAGAGTGGTTGTGCCCCCTGATGGAACGAGGCACAAAGGAGGTCCTGAGTCTCTCAGTGGAGGAGCTTGGTGACAGCAGTCTGCCACTGAAGGAGCTCCTCTGCTGGGTGATGGTGGTGTGCAGGGGGTGGGTGGTGTTACCCAGGATCGATCTAAACCTGGACATAGTCCTCCTCTCTAGAACAGTCTGTATTGAGTCCAGATCCTGACG
>NC_090787.1:21702500-21712500 GCF_040054535.1 Antennarius striatus
CTAAAGTCACATTTTTTCACATCCCGTGAAGCGGTGATGTAATTGTCGGTGTCCGTCTGTCAGTCCACCAAATGTCTTCACAAGCGTTCAGATAGAAAGATGAAACAAAAAGCACGTTACTCAGGCAGCAAAGGGGATGAAGATGAGATGATGACCTTGAGAAAACTAGGTCAAGGTCAAATTTTAACTCATGTACTCATCACTGATTTTTGGTAGGCAGTCACGTGATATCATACGCGCATTCTATTGGCTGACGGCATCCAGAGGTGCGCTACGTTCCGTCAGCCTCGGACTACCGTGAGACACAAAAGTGTTTTAAACAGTCTATCAGAGTGTTTTAGAGGTGATACAGATAGAAGGTGGTTTAATATCAGTATGTGAGGGGGGGGTTCATTAACGTTTAAATTACCTTAAATAATAAGATAAATAGTTTGTCGTTATTTGCCAAATTCGTTAATCACATGTGGTTCCTGGAACGCATGAACCAGGAGGAACGAGGGGTCACTTTATACCTGTTTAGGTCCACGTCTCTGAAACCTGATGAGATATAATCACACAACAAAAAGCAACATTTTTAGGAAGCCAGAGGCACAAAAATGTGTAGGTCAGGCGTGTCGAGGGATGTTGCAGTCTCTAACTGCCTTGTTCTTCTTTGATTGTGAAAGGTGATTATTGGTACTTTTATTATTATTATTATTATTAATAATAATAATAATAATAATAATAATAATAATAATGATAATAATAAATTATTTGAATAAGCAATTATGTAAAATATTAATTTACAAACTTCAGAATGAAAATGGAGGATAACATGAACTGTCTCCTCTCTCCTCAGTAACTGTATCTCTGTTGTTAGCTTTGAAATGTTGTTATTATAAAACTTTAAAGCACAAATCTGAGCTCAGATTTTACAAATGCTGAAATGAAATGTGGTTGAGAATATCAGAGCTGCACCGATGTGCTGCCCACACTGACCACAGTTCCTTCTCTGGTGTAATGAAATACTGCAGCGTGCCCTCTCCAACAGTAAAACTTCAGACAAGAAAGTTCACTCCAACAAATACTCACACTTACAATTAATGTGTCCGGCGCTCCGTCCTGCCCATGAGGAACACGTCCTCTCCACAAAGAAAGTAATTGCAGTCTCTGCCACCTCTACTCCCACATAATAGCACTTAGGGCCTGTAATTTTGTTTTCACTCTTCCTCACATCTCCATCTGCATATGTTAAGTGTAGCAATTACTCTGGGAAATTGCTTCTAAGTACATGGGCTTTACAGGATGGACAGATTCTTTTCTTGGTAAGTGCATGAAATAAAACATGAGTAATCCCATTACATTGTTCTGTCTGAGTTCCCATTCTAACTGTTTTTTCACCACTTTGGGTTTTTTGTCAAAATGCAGTTAAAAGGATTTTAATCATCCAGGGCTAATACTTTAATTCATTTATGGAATTAAAGTACTGGAATTAAAGTATTATACTTCAAACCTATTTACTTTTGTTATTCACTACCTAATATTCTTTTTCAGCAGCGTGTCCGTTGTCAGCTGTCAGTCAGGAACGATCACACGTGGCTGAATTCATCACAAGTGTTAATGTATTAACTGTTTTTCTGCTTTTAAATTCAAGGTATCAGCATATCTTGTTAGTCTGAATTCCAGTTCAAGCAAGTAGTTAATACAACCAGGAGATTAGCACCAGGTTTTTTAAAAATTATTATTGATTGCTTCAAAACTTCCCAAAATGAACAAAAACATTGGTGATTTGAATATTTTGTTCAACTTTATCTTTTACTGTGATCCAGCCTCCACACCTGACACAGTTGTTTGATTCAGCATTTGTTCACCAAAACTACAAGTAGTCACGTTTGTCTGTAGCCCTCAGGCAGACGGTAGAAGTGTAGTGTCTGCTGACGTACCTGAGAGGTCTGCTTCAGTCCCGCCGCAATGGAATTAAGTTTATGGAGTCTTCACATCACTGTGGGGAAGAAACACAGTTTGAAATGGAATCATATTAGATATCTGTGTAATACCTGTTTTGAAACACGTAAATAATATAATATGAATATAATTTAACATGTAATATCACTATGATAATATGTGTAAGATGAATATAATTTGTAATTCTTTCAAGATAATGTTTTATACATCTTTGTACTTACTCATGTCTACACTTACTTTGCGACAATCTTGGTTTATCTAAGTTTATCTTAAATTGCATTAGTTTAGCTTGGCTTGGTTTAGTTAAATTAAGTTTATCCTCAGAGGTTATTGTGCTTTTTAGAAAGACATGCAGTAAAATGTGCTGAGACCACCCCAGATGTCACACAGCTGTCAGATATCTAACATTTACCTGTGTGCCCTCATACCAGACATGAGAATGTGTTTTATGTGAGTTGGGTGTATCACATTAATTACACTACTGTGTTGTGAACTGCATTAATTACACTACTGTGTTGTGAACTGCATTAATTACACTACTGTGTTGTGAACTGCATTAATTACACTACTGTGTTGTGAACTGCATTAATTACACCACTGTGTTGCCCCTCGTGGCTCTGGTGTATATATTTTCTCACCACTGCTCTCATAACTTCTACGCTCACTGACTGCTGCCGCAGGACGTTTGGACCGTTGGACGTTCTCCTTTTTGCATCCCTAGTCTCTGTCTGGTTGGTCCCTCCACCCTCTGTGACCTGGGGATGAATGCACCAATGAGGAGCCTCACAGTGAGTCCCATGACCCTCCTCCACCCCATCCTCTTCTCCACGCCCCCCCGGTCACTCACTCACTCTCAGAGTGCGTCGCATATATGCCTTGATGTCAGACGTGGTGACACCTGTCTCCTGAGCGTACTGTAGCTGTGGTAGTGTACTGTTCACATGACCATGACGGTGACTAACTGTTGTGTGTTATTTACAGGGTATGCCTGATCGCATGTTATGTGCAGTGCTGGAGCAATTTCAGCTTTACTTTTCCCTTTGGTATGTGCGCTTTGTCTCCATTCAGAGTGTCATTTCTTGTGTTCTGATGTCCAAACATCTGCCCACACACACACAAGCACACACACAGTGACACAAACATGGACACACGCGGATAACACCAGCACACACTCCTCACACCGTTCAGTAGGTGGATCTACTGGTCCTGCGGTGTGTGTGTGTGTGTGTGTGTGTGTGTGTGTGTGTGTGTGTGTGTGATGAAGATCATGTGAGATCTTTTCATGGTAAGTTAACTGGAGCTGTTCCCGTGTGAAAACACTTGTTCCGTGTTCCATGTGTGCTGCGTTGTGTATCACAGTGGTCATTCAACAACGCCAAACGTTTAATTTAAAGTCCACATTCTGTTCTGGCAATTCAAGTCAGGGTAGTCGATCACGCTAAGTGACCAAAGGAGGACCTGAAGCCGAACGCTTCCTGTGTTTTGATCCCGAAGCCTTTATCAATACACATCATAATCAATGATATGTGTAAATATCAGCTAATGCAGCTTCACAGTTAGCAGACGGTATTTCTCCTGTCGGTTCCTCTGAATGAGGCCCACTGCATTGATTTCTTCAGATTATAATCCAGATGGTAGAAGCTGCCACTGCCCAGACTTGGATGCAGCCAGAGTGTTGCTGTTCCTCACATCTCTGTGGTCACGTGTGGTCCGTGTCCCCCCCCTGTCAGATCCACTCTCTGTATAGCACAGCAAGCCCCAGCATGCTGAAGAGGAAGCAGAGCTCCCGGGTGGAGGCCCAGCCAATGACGGACTTTGGCCCAGATGAGACCCTGACAGACAGCGCTGACATCTTCTGGATCAATAAACCGGTGCGTTTCCTGCCCGTCTTTGGGATAGCTGCAGCAAAACTTTTGATAAGTTCGATTTGCTGGACAGGAAACATGATAGGAACATATGAACATGCTGTTGCCCTCCTTCTCGCCCCCCCTGCAGTGGGTCCACTCTCTGCTGCGCGCCTGTGCCATCATCAGCGTCATCTCTGTGTGCATGAACACCCCCAAGACGTTCGAGCACTACCCCCCGCTGCAGTACGTGACCTTCACCCTGGACACGCTGCTCATGTTCCTCTACACCGCCGAGATGATCGCCAAGATGCACATCAGAGGGATCATCAAGGTAGCTGC
The DNA here is from genome assembly GCF_040054535.1 of Antennarius striatus. Taxonomy (NCBI): domain Eukaryota; kingdom Metazoa; phylum Chordata; class Actinopteri; order Lophiiformes; family Antennariidae; genus Antennarius; species Antennarius striatus. The sequence continues at coordinate 21,706,631 of NC_090787.1, forward strand.
TGATAGGGTGGCGTGGTCATGTGACACCCAAACCAGATTATTACACGATTATTGACGGCATCAACATGGGGAACTATTCTTAATCCAGTTCATTCATTTGATGGACACACTACTGGTCTGGATTAACAGGAACACACTGATGAATCAGCTGGTTGATGGTAATCAGAGGTCATGTTAAAGTGAAGCTCAGTGGTTGTACTGAGCTATAAGTTCAGATGAATCAACACAATGTAGGTGTGTGGTGGATGGATATAGATGGAAACAACCTGGACAAGGCAGCTGGCAGATGAAACGCCCATAATTACCCATAATTACTGCTCTAACATGTGTGGATAGTTTAATTGTCCAATCCAGGATGAGGAGCAGGAGAAGCTGGATTATCTGCTGCTGGAAAATAGTGCAAACGCTCCTTTCTTTTTAAAGCTCAGTTTTATAAAATGTAAAGTTTCTCTGTTGTTTTTATGTCTCTTTCTTTGATGCTGTCGAATATAAGTAAATATAAGGGGGGGGGGGGTAAACACATTGTGTGCTACATGTAACTGCTGGATCATTTTCTGGTACTTTGTGGCTACTAGAAGAGGTCCAGCTGGTGAAGATGTTCCTGTCTGTGAGACCAAACATGGTTTTAGTGAACTGACTGACTGACTGACTCTAAGTGGTTATTAATTGCCCATCTTTTCTGCCCCCGTGACATTTCAGTTTGTTCATATCCATTGACCTTTATGGTTCTTGTCTCTTCATGTTGGAAATGGGGCTGTTTAAATACCACACTCACTTAGAACAGACAGATGTGACTGAGCTGCTCCAGCACACAAAGGCTTTCTGTTTGGCTCTATGTGGGCGTTAAATAACGTTAAAGAGCAGCATTATTAAAGCCCTAAAACCACAACAGAACATCAAATGTCTGGAAAAATAAAGCCTTGGAAAAGGATTTTGTTCATTTTTTGTTTGGGTTTTGATCTGTATGTTTCTGTTTTTCTTTGTTTGACCAGATTGTAAAAAAAAAGTAAACTTGGCAGCAACAGAAATGTGGATAAGTTATTCCCTTAAATCCTGACATAGATTCAGGACATTGATTCCTCTGACGTAGAGGACAAATAGTTACCCCTGACAAACGTGTTGGTGTAGTTACAGTCTGTTCACATTTCAAACGCTGAAATGCTTCTTGTGGGTCCCAAAACTGTGCATCTTGTAATTGGTACCTTTATAATGCTTATTTTTACATTTTGAAGCACATTTCAGCTCATGATGGTGTGATCACTTCAGTCTGAACACAACAGGAAGCTTTGCTCTGTTTTCTTAAGGGAAAAGGATGTAGAATTAGACCCCCCCATACCAGTGGCCTCTGTGAACATAAATTTCTTTTACTTTCTCTTTCCATAATGTTTTGAGAATTATTATTATTATTATTATTATTATTATTGTTAGTATTATTATCATCATCACTGTTATTATTATCATTAATAATGGTAATAAAAATAATTTATAATAAGTTATAATAATTATTTATTATTATTATTAATAATAATATTTTTATTATATGATACTGAGAATTATCTATTGGAATCTATTATTTTCATGTCTGTTTATTGTTGTATTTTTTTACTTGCTCATTAACTGTTGGGTCTTTTTGTCCTGCTGTTGGTGCTTCCTGATGTTGACTTGTCTCTGGTCAGGGGGATAACTCCTATGTGAAGGACCGCTGGTGTGTGTTTGACGGGTTCATGGTGTTCTTCATTTGGGTGTCCCTGGTGCTACAGGTATGTTCCCTCAACATAAGGTAGATTATTCCTATTGGTGGGTTCTGCTTCCTGACAATCCGCCCATCTTTGTTCCAGGTGTTTGAAATAGCAGAGATTGTGGATCAGATGTCTCCGTGGGGGATGCTGAGAATCCCCCGAGCGCTCATCATGATCCGGGCCTTCAGGATTTACTTCCGCTTCGAGCTTCCTCGCTCACGCATCACTAATATTTTGAAGTAAGAAGCTGTCGTGAACGCTTCTCTTTACTACAGTCTGTACAGTTATTGAGTACCTCTGCAAGTTGAATTTCTTTTCTTCTGCTTTGTAGGAGGTCTGGAGAACAAATCTGGAGTGTCTCCATCTTTCTGCTGTTTTTTCTCCTGCTCTATGGAATTCTGGGAGTGCAGATGTTTGGAACGTTCAACCATCACTGTGTCACCAATGAAACACAGAAAGAGTAAGAACAGAAGCTAAAGAAATGCTGCATTGATTTCACAAATACATATTTCTGATGATATTATTTCTCTGTTTCACCAAAGCAGTTCTGAATCCTTTCTAGTGAAGCATCCTTACATTTCTGTGATGGCGGTTCTGTTTACAGCTAAATCTGAAGTCCAGGTTGTTCGCCCCACATTTCATCAGCCCACGACAACAAACTGTCTGCAGACTAGACAGTATGTTTACATTGACAATGGATTTTTTTGAAAAAATATTGTAATATACAGTATTTTATTTTTCCAAATGTAGGTAAAAGAGGTTTTATTAAAATGCTGGTTGAAGTGTTTTGTGAAAACTGATATTCCACCACATTGTGATACAGAAAAATGCGCAAGTAGACGTCTTAATTTGGCAGATTAGTACACTTTTTAGGTTTTATTAGCATTTTACAGGGTGATAATTTATGACCACATTAAATAAAGACATACTGTACTTCATGTATGACTTCAGCTTTTGAAAAATACAATTATGGTGTTGACTCAGATTATTGTGAATTCAGAAAAGAGATCTGCATCATCTCGATACTGTACATCAAGATATTGTAAATCATTTAAATATACTTTGTTATATAACTTATATAATATACTTTTTAAGTTTTGAAAATATTTTATATAATGAATATTTTTGTATAATAAAACACAAAGATTAGTGGAACAAAAAACAAATACCCTATCGCCCTCTGGCAAAATGATACCCCAAGCTCCAAATGATGTCATTCATTCAATTTAAACCCTCCAAATTTCTTCATGTTCAAAGAAAATGCGGAAAAATGATGTTCTATTTGTGCCCAGACTGAATCCTGCTTTAATTTAGGCCAATGAGCCTGTTTAGTCCGATCCGTCTGTCACTGAAGCCCCGTCCGTCTGATGCTGAAGAGTGATCATCTGTTGTGATCAGTTTAGTGGGTTCACATTAATCGATGTTCATGCACAACAGTCTGCTGTTTGGTTAAAGGTGTGCAGTGGTGGTTTTGATGTTGATCCACATGCATTTCATCTCCTTCGGCCTGGACTAAAACTAAAATACTTTGTGTTTGTTTTCCTGCTGACAGGAAAAGCTTGTGGGTGGACGACTCACATTTTTCTCTTTCTCATTCCTTCAGGAATTCAGTATATCCTGTATAATAATAATAATGATGATGATGATGATTACACCCTTCTTTAGTTTAGTTTAGTTTATTAGTTTAACACATTTTCAGTACGAGTACAAAAACTGCGCAAGGTGGGAACGAAGCCTTATTAGGCTAGTACAGAGTTCCACGCCACACCTGTTTAATCATATTTAATCATTTTCAAAATACAGTTGTAGTGTGAAGACTAGAATCCTGACTCTCCAGAGTTCCAGCTGTGGGGATCTATCGGTGATGGGGGACGATGTGGCAGAAAATACATTTATTGAACAGATTAATGAGACGTTTTGGATTGAAATGGTTGATGATGAAGATGATGATGATGATGATGATGATGATGATGATGATGATGATGGTGATCCTCTGATTCAGAGAACAACGGTCCTTGTGGGCAAAGGGTTGGAGGAATGTCATCTTCATTAAAGGAGAGGCTGCAGTAATTATAATAATTGGAAATTCACATTGTCGGACGTATTTTAAAGTGTTTTCTACTAATCGGTTAGCGTCTGTCTCGTTACTGATGTGTGCTGATGTGGTGATGCTTTGACCCCTGGTGTTTCAGGGGACACCCGGGTCTACAGCGGACACCTCAGTAACAGTCTTCTGTTAGTGGTGATGAAGGCTGGTGAGCAGCTGATTTGCTTGCTTGCTGTGCTGCATTCTCTAAATCCCTCACATATATATTTATATTCCATTAATGGGGTGTTGTGTAAAGTGTCACATGGAGACTGATGTGTGTAATCTCTCTGTCCTTGGCACAAAGTCAGAGCATCCAGCTTCTGACACAGGCGGGATTTGATGGAAATTGTGAAACTAGCTTAGGAGAGGATTTCTGCTGTGGGTTTTAGATGAAAACGGTTTTGTGTTTGTGAACAAAGATCTCTGGATGTTTCCTGCAGTGGACCTCATTGTCTTTTAACTGTTTAATGAACAGTTTTCACGGATCTGTACAGTAAAAAATGAGATCTTTTACCTGGATTCATTCAAAGCAGTATTCTGATTTGTTTTTTCATTAATATGAAAATTCATATTTTGAACAAATTTTATTATAATATTTAAGGAATCTTAAATCATTTAAATAGATTTATTGAAAATTAGCTTTCTGTCTTAGAGAAAGGGTATCGCCTATGTGATCCATCATGTGTTAAACTCACTGATTCTGTTGGTCATGCCAAAGATTTTTTGGTATTCCGGTCTTGTGGGACGAAGTTAATGATAGGTTAACACTGGAAATGAGATGAATACATGAACGTTATATTGTTTTCACCAGATCAGGAGCTCAATAAAACAAGTTATTCATTTCTTGTCACAAATATTTTATTTCACTCACCAAAATGATCACATTACTCCTGGATCCTTCATCTCCTCGTGTTCTTAAAGAAAATATTTCTTTTCTAAAACACAGCATTATTCATCCCAGTGTAATTAGCTCTATCAGGATTGATTACTGAGCCTCTGATTGGCCTTTGTGATGAGCAATAAATTATCTGCTCTGATCCTGTAGCCCTTAATAAACAGTTTAGATGAATGTCTGGGCAGCCAATTTGGAGGCATTAATTTTCATTAGCGACGTCGACCAGCTCCTGGAAAGAACACCTGTGGCAGTAGACGGGGGGGGGGGTGTACTCTGTGTATTTGTACACAGCAAATAAACCTGCTCATGTCACACGTGTGTATCTCACACTGTTAGCTTAAGCTCTGTCGTCACTTTTCTGTTTCAACCTGTTTTCTACCTGTATGATATGTTTTTTAAAGATGAACTTTACAATGTCATAGACTTTCTAAATGTTGTGTTCCCCTCATCTGTTCAGTGAAGTGACGTGGAACAGCTTGGCCATCCCAGACACCCATTGTTCCCCTGATGGGGAGGGCTACCAGTGTCCGTACGGCTTCAAGTGTGTTGACCTGGAGGAGCTGGGCCTCAGCCGGCAGGAGCTGGGCTACAGCGGCTTCAACGAACTGGGTAGGATTTACCGCCTGCTGCGTGTCTGCAGCCACTAACAGACACAGGAACTACCTGATAACCAGTAGGCATAACCAGTAGGCATAACCAGTAGACATAACCAGTAGACATAACCAGTAGACATAACCAGTAGACATAACCAGAAGTCATAACCAGTAGACATAACCGGTAGACATAACCAGTAGACATAACCAGTAGACATAACCAGTACACATAACCAGTAGACATAACCAGTACACATAACCAGTAGACATAACCAGTAGTCATAACCGGTAGACATAACCAGTAGACATAACCGGTAGACATAACCAGTAGACATAACCGGTAGTCATAACCGGTAGACATAACCGGTAGACATAACCAGTAGACATAACCAGTACACATAACCAGTACACATAACCAGTTCACATAACCAGTACACATAACCAGTAGACATAACCAGTAGTCATAACCAGTAGACATAACCAGTAGACATAACCGGTAGACATAACCAGTAGACATAACCAGTAGACATAACCAGTACACATAACCAGTACAC
>NC_090787.1:21717500-21740000 GCF_040054535.1 Antennarius striatus
GGGTTTGGCTATCAATGTGAAAGCTCCGAAGATATTTTATTTTCTTGAGGTATTCCGAGTTGATCTGACTGGAAGAAGAACCTGGAAGACCAGTAACAAAATAATCCCTGTGGGATTACCATTACGATTTGGAGGAAATGACTGGGCAGAGAGTCATCTGGGTATTTAAAGGGGTTTTATTAGGAATAACACATATTTTCAGGTCTCTACATACACACAGGGGTCCTCCCTAACCCTACCATCTCCTAGAATCTGGAAAGTAAACGGTTCCTGTATCAATAAATATATGGACTTTTATTCTTATTATTTTATTCTTGCGATATAAAAACAGTATTAATATAGCAAAGTATTATAGTATATACTACTATAGTTATAGTTTATATTATAGTATTAATAATACTATATTGATGTACAGTAAACCCTCATTCCTCGCGGTTAATGCGTTCGGGAACCACACGCGAATAACGAATTCCGCAATACAACAACAAACTATTTTATTATTTACGGTAATTTGAACGTTTCTGAACCCCCCCCCCCATACTGATATTAAACCACCTTCTATCTGTATTAACTTTAAAACACTCCGATAGACTGTGTGAAGCCCTTTTGTGTCTCACGTAAGTCCCAGACTCACAGAACATAGCGCACTTCCTGATGCCATCAGCCAATAGAATGTGAGTACAGTATCACGTGACTGTCTTCCAGAAATCCGCGATGAGGTCAAGCTGTGAGTATTGATGTGTTAATGCACGAGGGCGCACTGTATTGAAATTGGGGGGTGGTAGCAGGTGCTGACAGGGGTACCACAGTAACATATAGAGGCCAACCCCTTTAAATAAAGCATCTGGAAAAGAAGTGGTTGATCAATACTCAATCAAAGATATCGAGGACCACGGATCAGTTTGGGTAAAGGTATTTCAAATACAGTGTATTGGGACATCTGGCAGCTGAATGACATTAATTTAAGAAAAAAAAAGCATAATATGGGACCTTTAGCTTAAACTACATCTGTCTTAAGTTATGTAGCCTGACTTGATCCACCTTCATGTAGTGAAAATGTTTACTTTGGGGTTTAGTTATTTAAAATAATAATCAAATACAAAGGTACAGTGAATTGACCTTATTTCAGCTATTTTAATTAATTACACTTGAAAGCGTAGGGATGTTAACTTCCCTTGTAGCTGATAGGCCAAAAGGCTACCTATAAACTCCACTTTTTAATTCTCTCCCTCATCTCCTGTAACTTTTCCACCATTGTTTTCTACTAACAGTCTGAAATACACCCAAACTCATCTGACATTAATAGACAGCTAAGCTTGTAAATGTTGCCCTTTTAATCAGTGAATATTAAACAGTTATGCTCCTTTTTACTGATATTATGAAAGTCATTTTGAATAAAGAGATTAATGCATAGTAGATTACATTTTATAATCTCTAGTCTGTATGGATGTTGACAAGCAACTTTATTTTTAGCTTATGTGGTATCTGAGCTGATCTTTTCTTTCACGACTTGTGAAGCGTCATGAGGCATAGAGGCAACAACGAGAGATTATTAGGAGTATTGTCAGAATTTATGCTCCATTAATGTCATTAATTCCATTAATCTATAAAGTTGTGAACTGTTTGAGAATGAAGCAATAATGAAACACTTGAACAGTTTTTGGAGGTGAAGGATTCTGGGATTCCTCATCATTCAGTCATTATACACATCCAGTGTATGACGACTGATTATAACGTTTATTTGTCTTCCAAATACCTCGATACACGTAAAAGTAGCTTTACTCTGAATTAATTCTTTTTGCATATGTGAGATATGATCCTTAAACTCGTTTGACAAGAAGACTTGGGAAGAGGTTTTGGAACTGGAAATGCAGTTGTTGCAATTGAATGCTTTTTGAATTTACTGACAAAAAAAATATTCCATGTGTGACACTAGCAGTAACTAACACAGCAGTAAATACAGACTGTACTGGATTGGTTTACGAATGTGTAATAGTATTTTTTTTGATGTTGAATTTATGTAAAAGAAGAGCTGTTACTGACATTGGTAAACCGTTTTCAGTGATGTCATCCCCTTACAGTCTATTAAATGATTTATTTTAGGACGGTAAAACCTCCAGACTTGTACCACTGGCAGACACACACTGCAGTGACCTTGAAAACAATTATGCCGTTTCCCCCCGTTGTTCAGATTAATTGTAATCACATCACCATGCCTCAGTCTTTTTCTCTGAGGCAGATAAACTAATTTACCATCGTGTCACGTTTGACTGCCAATCAGGGAGGGTGTAACGATCGGCCCCCTTCTTCCTGATCCTCCAGAGACAGACCAGTATAAGTTGGTCCAGAGGGACACGACGTGTTACGTGTTACGTGTTACGTGTTACGTGTTACGTCCTCCTCATTCCTAACTGCACTTCCAGTTCCCACATTATTCTGGGATGTTCAGACCTGCTGTGTTCATTAATGATAGATTAATAATTAATAATCCACTATTGTTTAATATGATCAGGCTTTTCTAGTGTTTGACGAGTCGGGTAGTATTTAAGGAATCAGTTGGAAAAATGAATTACATTGACGTATACTTTGCCTTATCTGAACTTGAACTATATAAACTTTGTTCTTTGTCAGTTTTTATTGAAACAAGAATATGAAGCCTTTTGGTCTCATCAAATGTGAGTCATACGTATCAGAAATAATGTAAAGCTGAATTAGACGGTGATTGTTTTGTGTTTTAAGAACACCATGAGGAATTAGGTGGAGTGGGTTCAGGACTCCTACATATGAAAAGTGGATCAATGAGTGAGGAGAGAATTTGTTGTAACCTCTGAAAGAAGAGATTATTCATGGTTCCAAGATGAACCCTTTAAATCTCTGATTATCCGGTCTGTTTTTGAGTGAATTATCTGAATTACAAACCAGAATGAGATGCAATAACACTGGTGACTCTTTCCCATTATTGTCCTGCTGTAAGGTCAACATTTGAACAGTTTACTGTCATTAAAATAGCTGCAGATCCAATGGATTTACCACCAGCCTCAGCTGAGAATGTTATCATGCTAACATCCTGATCTAAGATGATGTGACACCTGTAAAACGGACATGCAGACGACAGCATTCAGGTTGCGCCGCTGTTCCTGGGTACTCTCTCAATAACTAACCATCATGGCTTCACAGTGAACTGAAATCAGCACTAACTAGCTGGCTCGTCTGCCAAATTAAATTAAAGAATAGAGACTTTTCAAACCTGATAGGATGGTGTTTTTTTATTTTTTGTGTTAATATTTTAGACAAGTGGAAATACATATTCATGAGTAGACCTGTTTATGAGAAACCACTGCTGTGGTATTGTTTTTATTTCCCTACATGCTGTGTTCAGGAGACACTGCTGTTTTTGTGTGACATGTACCTTTGTGTATGATGCCTTTGGCTTTTGTTTTTTCGTATCACAGATGTTTTATAAAAATGTCGCTGAAGGGTGCCTGTACTTGTTTCGGTTTGGTTGGGATTCTTTGTGGAGTCTTACACTCATGTGCTCTCTGTTCGCTGCAGATGTTCCATGAAGATGCTGCGGGGGGGTGGCAGCTTGTCGCTGTGGACGTGAACAAACCTCACGGCCGAGCGCCGGCCTGCCTCCAGGTGAGAACGCCGTGGAGAGGGTAGCCGGTGATGAACCGGTGCTCCTGTTTCTGTGGGACACGTTCAGTTCATTTGGAAGGGGACAGCTCAACACACCTGCACTATAAAAGCTGAGTTATGCTTATTTGCACCTTTTCCATTTTAATGTAGGTTTCTCACCATCATTGTTGACATGCATGTATGGATAAACATGAATGAGTGAACAGCAGTGGACTGCAGGAGGAGTCTACAGCCGTCAGCAAACCCTCAAGGAAAAAATCCTGCTCCGGAGCTCAGCTTGAAGGAAGTTATGCACTGAAGCACAGCGCAAAAAAGAGCTCAATAGAAATAGAATTTGGTGTAGAAGAAGGGAAGAAATGAGAAAGAGAAAATGTGAAATATGCATAATTTTCCTGTGAGTAGAATGTCCCCCAGGGCATCACCACCAGTTTCAGGGAAGGTTGAGATGGAGGGATAACCAGGGGGGTAAACACGGCTGACTTTGAGCCCTGGTGTTATTCTATGAACACCTGATGACTGCTTCATTCATTCATTCATTCATTCATTCATTCATTCATTCATTCATTCATTCATTCATTCATTCATTCATTCATTCATTCCCTCATCTGCCTCATCCAGTCAGAAAACACACTTTTAGTCCCGTCTGTGCCAAGAAGAAATCACTTCTCACGCTGAACGAATAGGTGAACAGTTTGACAGAGAGGCCTTAGCACTGCCTGGAGGCCGTTAGCGTTGTGTCAGAAATAGTCTTACTTCAACGTGGGGGTGTCAATGCAAAGGGCTCCAGAAAAATAATGCAGGCTGTCTGGCATAACAGATCAGATTAACATCTGCTATGCATCGCATTTCTAATCTCATGCATTCAAGCACACTTAGTTCACGTAAATACATTTTATATCTGTAGGGGTTGTTGGCTGGGGGAGCAGACCGGTGGGGGGTCGACCTGATAACTCTATACACAGTACATAGAATCCTGAAATGTCACTGTTTATCCCCATAAACACTTTCAGTGATTAGCCTGCTGCTGTGCCTTTACTGTATTCCGTCAGGTCTCTTCATCCTGGTAGGCTTGAGGTTGTGAATATCAGGGGACTGAAATAAAATAGTCCTGTTGGTGACCATTTACTAGTAAATCAAGAAAAGGTCCTGTTTATGCACGTGTCCGTACGTTGGTCCCAGACTGTCGTGGTCCAATTGCAGAAAGCACAGAGGAGGTTAATCACCTGCTCCCTTCAAGAGAGGAAATAACAGCTTAGGCACCTGATTGGCTACGATCAACCGCGTTCTCTCCACGTCACCTCCGAATACCCACACACCAGTTAAACGTATTTGGAGACTAATGTTGCTCAAACCCTCACGAAACATGGAACACAGGCATTCTGATGACATTCTTATGTGTGAATGCTCAGTGACTGGTTCACGTGTCCAGTTGTGTCCAGACAGGTAACTCACGGTGGTGAGAACCCTAAAGCACGACACACAAACGGGCAGGTCAAGAGTCTCAGAGCAGGTTTAATAGGACAGCAGGGGTCAGGTACCAGGTAATCAGTCCAACAAGCGGATGAACCAGACGTACGGCCAAAAATCAGGCAGTTCAAACACAACAGGGAGTCCAACAAACCAGGCAGACAAATCCAAAGAGGGGTTATGACAGGCAGGGTCCGAGAAACTAGCAGGGTGGAAACAAGGTCAAAAGGTACGGCAGGATACGACGGCTGGAAGGTCAGGACCAACACCAACAATCTGGCTGAGGGCTGGGCTGGTTCATGAAGGCTGGAGCTGATTGGGGGAGGGCTGCAGGTGAGCAAAGGGAAGGCAGGTGCAGGGAATGAACTGATGGCAAGTGGGACCGGATCTGAATAGCATGATATGTTAGTGACCAGAAAACAAACAACAAACAAAACTTTCAGACTATTGCTAAAATATGCAAATTAATATGCAGTGCTATTGATAAACTGCATCATTCATGCGTGTCAGATTAACACAGTAAGGGATGATAACAACACGATGTCTATTTTCTTCCAGCTAGCAGTGCACTGTTGTGGTGCCATGTGGGGATTTTAGGTCAGCATACACTATGTGGAAGGAGATGACCTCTGCATCTGTTGTGTACAGGCTACTATTATAGTCACGGCAATTTTGATGTACAGTATAAGAGAAATATGCTGTGAAATTTAGTGCTGAGCTTTAGTAAGTTCCCGTTAGCGTTAAAACTAAAACTGGCGCTGCCTCCAACTTTCATCCACATTTTGATTTGTTTCCTTTTCCTGAATTTGTAGATTGTTTTTTTGTATATGATATGAATGCTGATAAATTGTTTTTTTGGTACTAGAATACTTAAATTATCACGGAAGACGCTACTGTAGTTTGGTTTCTTTCTGAATAAACATTCTGCACATCCTGCACGGCCCCCCTTGTGATGGAAAACAAAGAAAGTCACATGATGCAGCTTTTGACTCACAGGCAGTGGATCTTCCTGTTAGAGTAGAACACACAGCTGCTGTTCGGTTCACCGATGACCCGATGGAGACACGGCTAACACACAGTTAGGAAAGAACGTGGTAATTAATCATTTAAAAGTGTTTCTGTGTAAATATCTGGTGTTACAACACGTCCATACCAGCGGCCTGTCGACGGGTGTGGCCTGTACATGCGATTGGTGAAGCGACCAATCTCTCCAGTAATGTTGGGGGGCCCTTCAGGGGGTGGGAGTCATTCTTCATCAGTGATGACGGGACAAAGTTTTCCTCTTTTACAATATAGTGCAGTTTATATTCAGGGGCGCTCAGTAGTAGAAATTAATAACATTAATAACAATAATTAAATTAATAGAATACCATCCCCATCAAATACGCTGTATTGCTTTGAAACATGGTCTCATGTGTGTCAGTATTACCCCCCCCCCTCTCCCATTCTGGTATTAGCAGACAAGCGACTGAATTTATGGAGTATCCTTGAGCATTTTCATTCGTAATGCTGAAATAAGATCACAGCTTCATATTTAATCCTTTGCTCTGATTTTTCCACAGCTGATAAAAGACATTTACATGTTTATCAGAAAGCACGATTTAAACCCCACTGACTCGTGGGTCTGTTGACATACTGAGTTTGGTCTCTCATAGACTGGTGGAGGTTAATGAAGCATCCTGTTTCTCTTCCCTACAGCTGATCGACTAATTAGACCTCGGTGCTCCACTATGCAATAATTACACTGTAGATTGGAGATTTGGCTGCAATGAGCAAAAATAGATGATTAAAACATTGACAAAAGAATTTTAAAAAATCACAACTCTTAAATGAATCATACGTTTGATCACCGAATTCAAGGAAACAAAGAAAGAATAAGAATAATTTGAACCACTTTAAAATGTCCTCTAAAGAAATGTGTGAGATCCTTTAAACGAGTCCCTCCTGTGCAGACAGGGGTCTGTGGTGAGGAAGGAGCTGATGGTTAACTGAAGCAGAGCCTCTTTCACCAACACCTCCCAAACCAGAGATATGATTCTTTTGAATGCTTGTTTTATCCCTTCCACTAAGGTGGAGATGTAGATAGTCAGATTGATTGACTTTATTGATCCCAAACTAGAGGATTCAAACAGCTGTTGCCCAGTGCATTTTTCCCGTGACACCACTTACTTCAGTTTAAATCCACATTCACATCGCTTGTGGTCTAGATTAACATGAGTTGGTCTGTATGTGCCCGACAGAAGGAGGGCGTAGTCACAGTGTTCTAACTGATGGCAGTGACACAGGGTACTAACCCCCTCCAACGACGTGACAAACAGGACACTAATGGAACAAGATGCTTGAATTGGGTAATTTATTCAGTCTAGACTGCAATCAAGCACAATTACATTTCTATTGGAACAGCCAAGTCAAACAAGCTCTGTTTCTGTTTGATAGAAATGGAACAGAAGTTAAATTCAATGAAAATAATTAGAATTAGTCCAGATATAATGCTGAATGACGTAGAGCTGCCTCAGGGTTTGTGTGAGATTGGAGGTTGTTGGTGTGTTTTTGAACTGACTGGGTGTACTGTGTGTTAAGTGACCAAGAATTCAAACACCCAAAGAAAAGAAATATGAAAAGAATAGTCTGTGTTTAGATTCTATTATTTTAATTTATTTTTAATTTTGATGAATAAAAGCACACTTTCAAACACCTGCTCACATTTCAAATTGTGACTTCATCTGCCAAATTATTTGTGTGAGTAATTGTTCATCACACACTCATTTACAGTCAAGCTAACAAAGAGCTGAGTACAAGTTGATCCCAGAGGTCACTGCAGAAATTCTAAAGCTACAGCTTTAAGTGTGTCTGCTGGTAGAAGCTGCTGGTAGAAGCTGCTGGTAGAAGCTGCTGGTAGAAGCTGCTGTGTGTGAGAGGACACAGGACTGTTCATAGACAGCACCTGGAGCCCCCACGTAAGGTAACGACAACAAGCAGCATCCATCAGAGTGTGAAGTGACGCCAGAGAACAGCTCAGGAACATCACGCTGTACGTGGACGACTGTTTCTTCTACGTTTGATGCTGTTGAACTGAGTGACAGCTTGAGGCCATGCATGCGTTGGCCAAACTAGACTGTGATCAGGCCAAACACCACAAACAGGAGAGGCAAAGATTGAAGGTCATCCTGTGGTGAACCTGAACCGCTGACTGAGTGTCAATCTGACAGATTACAGCTTCACACTGAACCCCAGAATGGGGCTGCCATGAGAACAAACTAGACTTTGGCTAAGCTGTGAGCAGCTGATGTTACAGTCAGACATCAATTCCAGTCTAACACCTGAACAGTTTAAAGTTACCTGACAGGTGAATTCTTGGTCTTCTCATTCTGACACTGAGCTTTTGTTACTGACCCCTCCTGACCTGCTGAACAGCATTCATGCAACACTGATCAACATTAAACTGTTCATTTATTTAACAGCAGATTGACTTGTTGTCACTTTTCTGAGTTTCTCCCAGTTATTGAAGAAGACTAATGTGATTCTGTGAGCTCTATTCAACACAATCATTATTGCAGAATGGAACTAACACCAAGTATCCCTGGAAACTGCAAACCACAGACTCACTTTATCCTTGAGGCTATAAATCGGGTCTTTCCAAAAGGAGCTGCGGTGCAGTCGTGTTCCTGCCAGAAGCCTTGAACTGTTGAGTCTTTCTACAGTACTTGTTGGTATATAAAATACTGTTACTTCAAATCAAAGTAATGGACCTAAATGCAGCAACTAGACATGAGAATGTGAAGGTTAAGCGACTTGTTTCTGGTGGGGGTGTTAAATAAAGGCAGAGGGACGTGTCTGAAGGAGACTTTCTGAATTAATGACATTCAAGTGGAACAAGTTGTTTGTGTGAACACGCCTTTACTTCAGCATTATGTCATGTAATTTACACACAGGTTCAAAGTTCAACCGGATAATTTGATCATGTCATCTGTTGTTTGTAAAGCACCAAACACAATTGCTGCTGAGGCTTCCTGCACTAAAGACGTTGTGTTTAGGTGCTCTGTGTGTGGGAGGGAGGATGGCAGCGCTCCCAGTTTCCTGGGGCCAACTTGATCTCCAATGCCGCCAAACACTCTTCATCTGCTGTAAAGTCTTTCTCTCATGTTTCACTTTTCCAGTCCTCCTTGTTGCCAGTCTCACATGCACGTCTTTTTTTAGGGTGACTGATTCTACCCACTCACAGGCTGTTCGTTCTGTCACATACATGCGCTTCAAGCCTCGGATCACATCTGTCATATTGTCTCCAGAGAAATGTAAAGTTGCTGTGTTTTTCAAAAGGAGCAGTATGTGTTTTGTCACTTTATTTCCCTGATATTTTTTGAAGTCATGATTGTTTCTATTATGTGTTTTTCTCCTCGGCATCCGGTGCCGTTCCCCCAGGAAATAGCTTACATACCGTATATTTGGCCTTTCTTGTTTCCGGCTGTCTGAATGCACTCTGATTCTACGTTCTGGGTGAACGTTTCTCCAAGCCCTCACTGAAAGCCTTCTGATTGCCTTTCAATTGCTTCAAATTTAGCTTATGGACCACTTTGCTTGTTTCCATCCTATGATTGCGTTCTGCATTGTGCGTTCTACGATTATGATCTCCAAAAAGAACAGACCCTTGCTTGTGCTTCTACATTATATATGTTCTTTAAATGTTAATCGCCTCCCCCAAGGTACTTACAGACAGCTAATATCTGTTAGTTACCTCCACCAAGGTGATCATGTTCACATCCATCTTCGTTGTTTCCTTGGTTTATTTAATTTTAGCAAAATTATCCAAAACTACCAGAAACTGGATATCCCGTACGACCTCGGAGGCATTCTGGTTGTTTCTTGTTTGTCATTAAGCCGGACTGTGGAAAAATATATGCGCTGATTTCCACAAGGCTTTATAAATATATCCAAAAATACAGAATCAAAAACTATATTTTTCATAATTACTTGTTTTATTGCACCTGGGTTTTTGTTTTCTTGTTTTTTTATTTATAGTCACACTTTGTGCTTGAATCTGAGTCCTTTTGCACAGAGAGTTGTCTAAGAATTTTGTTGTACACTTGTGTGTGATGACATTATAGGCATTCTATTCTATTCTATTCTATTCTATTCTATTTATTTCTATTTTAAATATCTGGGGCACAAGGTTTAGATTTAGCTGGTGGTTGGGATATATACCAATCCAGGAATTTTCTGTGTGTCTGTGAGTGGAGTGAAACTCTGGAACAAACTGGACTTACAACACAAGAAACGCCAAAGTACTCATATATAATATATATAAACTAATATAAACATCGTGTCTGGTCAACATATAGAGATGAGGGTCTTTAACTCAAACTGCTATTCTGTTGGCACTGTTAACATGAGCTCAATGTTTCCTGACCATCGTTGGTATTTTGTTAATTACTGTTGGTATTTGTCCATTACCATTGTTGGTATATCGTGCCTTCCTTACATTGTTGCCTAAATTGTTGCTCAATGTGTTAATCACTGAATCAGGAAGTGGGGTGGGATTAAATACGTTTTCTTCTTCCCACTCCTTTTCAGGCAGAATTGTATTGTTGAGTTGTGTGCTTTGCTTATTTGTTTGCTTATTTCATTATTTATTTTTTATTCCTTTCCTAGCCTGAAATAAATAAAATAAAACAAAATAAAAAATAAAACAAGTTAAAGATGTTTTTCTTCTCATCCAAAGGGTTTATTCTACTCAGAACTGAAGAAGTCTTTTGGATGAGAAGACAAATGTCTTCAGGCGTTTCCTACTTTATGTAACTTTATTTAACATGGTGATTTACCATGACCAGACTGACTGAGAAGCTCCAGAGACTTCTTTAACATTGCAAAAATTCACGACTACAGTATTTTCCTTAGTTTATCCTGAACTCATTCATGCATTTATTTATAGTGTTCATTACTGAGTTTATTTAATGTCATTTAGAGCCATAAAATAACTAAGATCTGCCAGAATGAAAGTGTTGGTGTTACATCAGAGCCTCGAAATGCAGTTGAGAATCAAATGTGCACGTTGCATTGCTTTTCAAGTACTGATACGTATTGACATCTTTAATGGCCAATCAATCATTTATGTTAGAGATGAAAATGCATATTGATTTCTTTGCAAACTTGTACTTTGTTACGTGCAATTTACTTTGATTGCAAATGTGCACTTCTCTGTTTCCACAGCAACTGATGCGATCGTCTGTGTTCCACATGTTCATCCTGAGCATGGTCGCTGTGGACGTCATCGTTGCTGCTAGCAACTACTATAAAGGAGAGAACCACCGCAGGCACTATGATGAGTTCTACCTGGCAGAGGTGACATTACACACTGCTCTGTTGATGAATAGATTCTCATGTATACCCCCCAAACCGCACACTGTAACATGAACACAAGTCCTCTAACCAAGGCTTTGATGGAAGGCTCTGTTTTTGTAGTTATTATTTTACAATAATAGTTTGAGATCATGCCTTCTTCTTCTGTTAATTTATGTGGGTGATTGCTCCACTGTAAATGTCCTTTTCAAGTTTATACACTTGACACTAACATAAACATAAATGAGACATACATAAAGTATGTCTCATTCCTATTTTGATGGACTCAGTACGCAGGAGGTGCCCACAGAGTGGAGACTGGTCACTTTTAATGGCCCGTCATACTCCTCTTCAGCAGAAGAGACAAACCAACTGCCCGTATCTTATAGCATCACTTTATTGATTTACTGGAGTTTGTGTGATGATGTGAGAGTAATATAGAAGATATAGGCAGATAAACAGAACAATGCACTTGTTGAGGTACCAGTTCCAGCTTGTCAGTCGGTGACAAAACATCAGTTTGTCTTCGTTTCATGATTTACAATGTGAAAAGTAATTACTGCTCAATCAAATAAATAAGATAGAGTGATGTGTTTGTACACCAGAACACTAAATCAACAGTGAAATGGAGATATTCAGTGTTTTGTGTGGTCTGTCTCAGGTTGCCTTTACCGTGTTGTTTGACCTGGAGGCTCTGCTGAAGATCTGGTGTCTGGGCTTCACCGGGTACATCAGCTCCTCCCTGCACAAGTTTGAATCTCTCCTGGTGGTGGGCACCACACTGCACATCTACCCTGACCTCTACCACTCCCAGTTCACCTACTTTCAGGTATGGACACACCTGCTGGAACATAAAACAAATAGCTATGAATAGAATCATTCACTACACTTCATCCTGTGTTTTAAAACCAGAGGATCGGCCAACCAGCTTCAAAGCAGACATGTCTCATGAATTTATTTCCACTTTTGAGTCAGTTTTTGTTGGGAATGTTGACTGTGTGGCATTTAGAGAAAATAATATTGTTTTCAGTGGTTTGATTTATTTTTTATTTGATGATGTTTCAGGATGTACAGGGTTTTTTTAAGAAACATAACTTTACATTTTTAACATTGTTCTACTGCATGCTATATGTGAATAAACACACTTTTTACAGTACTTGTGACAGCTAATGCTAAATAAACTGTTAACCTACTGGTCCAGAAACAAAGATGCTGAAGCTGGCAGGATTTATCTTATTGTTTTATTTTTTCCTGGTTTCTGCCTCCTACCTGTGGGTAATAGCAGGACCAGTCTTGTATTGTCTGTCAAGCTGACACCTCTGGTGGTACAGTATTAACAATATAGTAATTTGAAATTAAATTAACTTGAAATGCACCAGTTCTTTTCAAACCCTGTTTACAATTAATGCATCCTGATGAATCAATTCAGATTCAAATCATAAAAACATTTATTTAGCAACAAGGTAGAACAAGCTCAGTATTGTGTTTTATATTATTAGTCCTAAATAATGCAGCATCTTGGAGTCCAAAGCCACCTTCACTCCTCCCTCATGGAAAAGCATTCATCCACTGTCCTTGGTGATATTTTGGAGTAGGCCACAGTTTAAAACGGGTGACATTTAATTACAGCGGATTAACCTTAAGGCTGTGCTGGAAGCAGAAATGCTGGAGAAAGGACCAGACTACACAATCAATGATTGTTTGAACGTTTTTCCAGCAGACTCTTGGCAAAATGTTTCTCTCAGCCAGCTCCAGCCCAACGTGACCCGTCGTCTGTGTGTTCAGAATCCTAATGACTAGCGCTGTGATTATCACACTGATTCATTCAGAAATGTAAAGTGGGTCTGAGACAGCAGAGGGCCGATCTGTGAGGGAACAGTGTGACACGCTTCACTCCCGTTTAGCAACCAGGAGGAAAGACATCCTCAGCATTTGTTATTGCTCATCTAATGTCGGCAGTTCAGATATGGTTTTTCCTCTGAAATATCAAAGTGTATACAATAATACATTTAAGTATGATTTCAGAATAAACTGTAAAATAAAAACCCTCTCTGGTTTCAATGGGACTGGAGAGTTCCTACATGCAGCAGCCTGTCTGTAGACCCTACTGCTGCAGAGGGCTCTGCTCTGGAACATCCTTTATGGTCTGGCGGGGGGACCAGATACATCTCGCGTCGGCTGTAAAGCTGAGCTGAGCTTTTCTCTGAAAGAAATGACTAATAAGAGGTTTAATGGCTCTCAGCTGCAATCAGACCACAGAAAAGCATCCGCAGCAGTCATTCTAGTCACATCACAAAGTCTCCCCGCTCATAAAAGAGAGTAAACTTACCTCTACTGTACATCTAAAGTTATGAAATAAGATAAAATGTACTTTATTTATCCCAAACTGGGAAATCAAAAAGAAAAAGTGATATCAGTCCTCTGTCATTGTGGTACGGAAGCGTAGAGCTGCCAGACCAAGAAAATAAAAACCGGGACGTATCACGTTATTTTGTGATAGTATCACGTTATTTTGTGATAGTATCACGTTATTTCGTGATACGTATCACGTTATTTCGTGATAAGATGTTATGTTGAGATGATGGAGCTTGTATCCATGCAGCCGGCCGTGTCCCTCCAGCTCATCAATGAGGAACGACGCTACCTCAAGAGGGTCCGACTCGTTTTTCCTCCGGTATAGCCCCATCTTTTTCAAATGTCGTCTTATATAAATTTCATCCACGGAGCCCAATAACTGTAAAATCTCACCATGTCTCAAGCCAAGCATGAAATATAATTCAATGACATCAGGTAAAGGAGCTATGATTTACTGATGGCCAGCAGACAGTAAATAAAACCACTTTGAAAAAGTTGTATCACGAAATAACGTGATACTATCACAAAATAACGTGATACTATCACAAAATAACGTGATACTATCACAAAATAACGTGATACTATCACAAAATAACGTGATACTATCACAAAATAACGAGATACTATCACAAAATAACGAGATACGTATCACAAAATAACGTGATACGTCCCGGTTTTTATTTTCTTGGTCTGGCAGCTCTACGCTTCCGTATTGTGGTGTTCTCAGGTACAGAGAATAAAGAGAGATGAGCTGTGTTCTTAAAGTGCTGCAATGTGTGCCCCCCCCCCCCCCAGGTGCTCCGTGTCGTGCGTTTGATAAAGATTTCCCCGGCTCTGGAGGACTTTGTCTATAAGATTTTTGGACCTGGGAAAAAGTTGGGCAGTCTGGTGGTGTTCACCGCCAGCCTCCTCATCGTCATGTCGGCCATCAGCCTGCAGATGTTCTGCTTTGTGGAGGAGCTGGACCGCTTCACCACCTTCCCCAGGGTGAGGACCCACACGCTGTCATCAGGAGAGTAAATGCTGCTACAAAATTATTCATGTAACCTGAGGAAGGTCAGTCTAAATATGCACAAGAAAAAAAGAAAATAAATCATCACACATCCTTTTATGTGGCTGGACCTCACGTCCACAGGAGCTCATGTTGTGGCAGACAGGTGTTTACATCTCATTCATGAGCGTGTAGCGTTTACCAGCTCGTCTGAGCCACAGACTACCTGTGTTTGTCTCACCAGGGCTTTTGATTCATTTATACAAATACATTTCATACATTATCATAATTAGAAACTCCTAAATAAACCAAGATAACATTTTAATCTCTGCTTTGCGTGACCAACAGGATTTGAACAAACCGTTTTACCCTGGGGAGACCGTAGATATATCACGTAAGGCTTTCCCATTAAACTGTCAAATAACAGTAGATCTGTGGTGTACAACTTTGTACATGTTTTGTTCCCAATGTTTCAACAGTATTCTAATGTAGAGTGTTATGGAATTTCAGTGAAAATATGGAATAAGGAAGCGTGAGGATGGAATTAAACATTAATAATGAATATTTCTGTCCAAGTTATGTAATGAGGATTCCTATTTGAAATATTGCTTATTTATCAATGATGACAGGAACTCCCATGATCCTCTTCTCTCTCAGTGTCAAACTGCATCTTGTGTTTCTGATTGCTTACACGCTGTTTTCCTCCAAGAAACGAGAGATGAAACTAAAATCAAAGGACTTTTGAATGTGTAATTATATTTTAAAAGAAATGAGTAACTAAAGCTGCACCACTGGTGAAGGCCTGTGAATGTTAGCAGTAAGGGGGTAATGCGTTGACAGATGTTGCTCCCCAGCTGCTTTCTCTCCCACTTGGTCATTTCTTTCCATTCTCCTGTTTCTCTACCGACTGCAGAGACTAACGGCTGAACAGACGCCACCTGTGTGCCTTCTTACCCTCCTCTTCCTCATCTTCTTTCCTCTGTTCTACATCACACATGCCTCACACACCACATGTGTGCACACAGACATCTGAGTGTTTATTTGCCCTCTGTGGCCTTTTACCCCTCTCACTATGTCTCTTGCTTTGCATTCCTCGTGCAGGCGTTCATGTCCATGTTCCAGATCCTGACCCAGGAGGGCTGGGTGGACGTCATGGACCAGACTCTGGTGGCTGTGGGTCACATGTGGGCCCCGGTGGTCGCCATCTACTTCATCCTCTACCATCTGTTCGCCACCCTGGTGAGAATCTTACACGACTGCCTCGTGTTCAGACCGGTTCACTAACACGGCTGAAGGTAGTCTGGATAAGTTCCCTGTGACTGTCCTGTATTTATTTATTGTGGTGTTCTATTCACACTCTTTCTATTTTGTTGGTTACTAAGCAGACTGGGGCCAGTAAGGGGCAAAAGGACACCTGAACTGGTTTGTTAATGGTCTCCATCAGGGCTGCTGCCCCCTCAGGGTTTCTCACTCCAGTTCATCAGACAGACAGACAGACAGACAGACAGACAGACAGACAGACAGAGACACACACACACACACACACACACACACACACACACACACACACACACACACACACACACACACACACAGTGTACAGTCTGAAGTGTTTTTGCTCTGCCCCCCCTAGATTCTGCTCAGTCTGTTTGTGGCTGTCATCCTGGACAACCTGGAGTTGGATGAAGACCTGAAGAAGCTCAAACAGGTGAGATGCTGACACAGCTTCAGATGTAGAGGTCCCCAGGGGCCCCTGTCACGGTTCATTCATGTATTTTTACCATGTGAAGCAGCGTGTCTGTAGATGGTGAGTATCTGAGTGGAGCTGAGTTAACACACAGAGAACTCCTAACTAGGTGTTATGGTGTGACAAAATCCATCCATCCTCTTGGCTATGACACGGCCGTAGTCATCTCGTCTGTCCGTTTGTCCTCCCTGAGGGTCACGGGGGTTGTTCCAGTTCACCCCCACGACCCACTGGGATAAGCTAGAAATTTAAAGTCAGGCTAACGGTGGCCAATAGGAGTACAGTACTCCCTCGTGCATTTGTGCATCATCACGTGTGACCTCACCTCATCGCAGTCATGTGATACCATACACACATTCTATTGGCTGACGGCATCAGGAAGTGCTCTGGGAAACGTTGTGGCACAGCTGGCTTTGGGCGGTGTTCAGCTGTAGTGATCATGTGACAGCTCTCCTCCTCAGATTTAAAGATGGAACCTCACAGAGGAGCGACAGCAGGCTGTGATGGGGGGCCGGAATGAAGTGGGGGGGCGGAATGAAGTGGGGGGGTGGAATGAAGTGGGGGGGGTGGAATGAAGTGGGGGGGGTGGAATGAAGTGGGGGGGTGGAATGAAGTGTTGCAATGGATTTAATTCTCCAAGTCGGGGCATTTTCTCTGGTATTTCCACTGATGAATGTATTTTCTGGGTGACATCTGCTGCTCCATTTGTTTGCACTATTGCTGCCTGGGGAAGAGAATCAGTTGTCATGTGACCAAAGGTGGACAGTCTCACCTTTTTTGGGCTGTTCTCTGGAGAGTTGTCAGTCAGTCAGTCATCTTCAGACGTATCCGCCGCAGCGGGTCACGGGGAGCCGGAGCCTATCTCGGCGGCATAGGGCGTGAGGCGGGGGACACTCCAGGCACGACGCCAGTGCACCGCGGAGCCACACACAAACAACCATGCACACACACACTCATTCCTACGGCCAATTAGGAACGGCCAATCAACCTGAAGTGCATGCCTTTGGAGGCGCCACCGTGCGCCCCCTAACGTTGTCTCACGTTGTTCAGTATGTGGACTGAAATCAGTTTCTTTCCTCAGGTGAAAACACTTTGTGACCTGAGTTGAATGACTTGAGGGATGTTCAGGGGTGTCAGACAGAACCAATGGAGAAACACCCCCATTTAAAGCTAATTAAATCTACTGATAAGTTTCTGTTTCTTTTTAAGCCTTTATTAAAATTAATCACCCATAAGCTCAGTGACACGAACAGGTGAGCACACACACACACACACACACACACACACACACACACACACACACACACACACACACACACACACTTACAAAACGCTATGCACCGTGTGCTGGTGGGTCAGGGGGTGGCTGGGCAGGTTATTTCCCCCCACAGCTGAGTGATTAGAGGCACTGACTGTAAAATTGCCTATTTTAGCGGTGCTTCCATCACGGCTGTGGAGACTCTATAAATAGAGCGTCGGTGGGGACGGAGCTCCCACAGAAGCTCCTGCAAACACTTAGTGAAGGCCTCCAGACATGGCCGACCTCCATCATGAACACAGGTCAGTGTGGCCTGCTGTTCGATGGTCCTTTAAGGGTCTCCATTGGTCTCTGGTATGACCTGATGCTGAGGTCCTAAACAGGTCCTATATATATATATATATATATATATATATACATATACATATTCTGTTTGTCCAGCCTGTTTCAGTGTGAGGGGGATGCAGTGGAGGAGCCACATGCGTGTTTCTTCACTGACACACTTGAATCCATTCTTCTTCACATGGCTGAACACGCAGGCCATTTCTGTGCTCATTTAAGTGGAGATAATGGAACAACAAATTGAAGCCCGATAAAATATTTAAGGAATGTTTTGTGCAAATAAAGGAAATGTGTGTCTCTGTACTGTTTGGATTAAGTAGGGGACGTGTTGTCATACATAGTTGGAGACATAATTATCAGCAGTTTTTGGTTAATGTGTCAGAGTCAGTGAGTCGCAGTTGTTTTTAATTTGATTCTGCAGCTCTTTTCACACAGTGTGTAACTACGTATATAATGAATGTATCCCTGTCTGTCGTCCGGTGAGGTTAGTAATGTTGTGCACTGGACGGATTCCTCCTCCCGTCAGAGTGACTCCCTCCTCTCCACAGTTTTATTTCCAGGGCTCTCTTCAGCCATTCTGTGTGAATTAACCGTGTTGTTCAGTCAGCCAAACATCTGAGCGGCCCGTCGAGGGAATGCGTTTCATTTCAAGCATGATATGTCAGCAGTTTAATACGGAGCTGTGTGTTACTGCGATGCCAGAAGTATAAAGCAAGGAAAGCCCTGTCAATGAAATCAGTTCAACTTTAATACGTCCACATTCACACATTCATGTTGAGGAACGCTAGACTGTAAGACATATCTTATTATCGCTCAAAGATTGAAGCACGGTGCCCCTGGTAGTCTCACCACAATCAGTGTTGGATCCCTGTGCTTATGATAGGGCTCATATTATGAAACACACATTTTTAGGTGTATACACATACATGGTGGTCCTCCCTAACCCTACCAACTCCTACAATACAAACACCAACGCTTCCTGTGTTCACAAGAAGTTTCAGATCAGCGTCTCCACACGACGACGGGGATTGGTTGTGGTTCTAGTTGTACTGCTCCAGAAGGAAACCGATGGAGAATGTCAGAATGAGGAGAATTTAAGAACGAAGAACTAAAGAGAAATGGTAATCAATAGAGAATAGATAAGGGAATAAAAATGGCCGTCATTGATCCTCCTCACTGTAACAGGGTGAGCAGACGGAGGTGATGTAGGGACAGTCAGCTGGTCTGGGGTTACCAGTGGAGTCATGGAGTCACGCTCAGACTGAGAGTAATTCCACCGTACCTGAGGAGGATTAACAGTTATATAACAACAACAAGAGAGAAATACGTAGAAACATCCATCCATCCATCCATCCATCCATCCATCTTCCACCGCTTATCCGGAATCGGGTCGCGGGGGCAGCAGCTTCAACAGGGAGCCCCAAACTTCCCATTCCCGGGCCACATCCACCAGCTCTGACTGGGGGATCCCAAGGCGTTCCCAGGCCAGTGTTGAGATATAATCCCTCCACCTGGTCCTGGGTCTGCCCCGAGGTCTCCTCCCAGCTGGACGTGCCAGAAACCCCTCCCTAGGGAGGCGTCCCAGAGGCATCCGCACCAGATGCCCAAACCACCTCAACTGACTCCTTTCCACGCGAAGGAGCAGCGGCTCTACTCTGAGCCCCTCGTGAACAGCAGTGTTTCTACCTTATCTCTAAGGGAGACACCAGCTATCCGCCTGAGAAAGCCCATTTCAGCCGCTTGTATCCGCGATCTCGTTCTTTCGGTCATGACCCATCGCTCATGACCATAGGTGAGGGTAGGAACGAAGATTGAACGGTAGATGGAGAGCTTTGTCTCTCGGCTTAGCTCCCTCTTTGTGACAACAGTGCGGTAAAGCGACTGCAATACCGCTCCTGCTGCCCCGATTCTCCGTCCAATCTCACGCTCCATTGTTCCCTCACTCGTGAACAGGACCCCGAGATACTTAAACTCCTTCACTTGTGGAAGGACCTCATTCCCCACTTGGAGAAGGCAGTCCACCGGCTTCCTGCTGAGGACCATGGCCTCAGATTTGGAGGTGCTGATCCTCATCCCTGCCGCTTCACACTCGGCTGCAAACCGGACCAGTGAGCGCTGCAGGTCACAGGCTGATGACGCAAACAGGACCACATCATCTGCAAAAAGCAGCGCTGCAATCCTCAGGCCACCAAACTGTAACCCCTCCTCACCACGACTACGCCTCGATATCCTGTCCATGAAAATCACAAACAGAATTGGTGATAAAGCGCAGCCCTGGTGAAGGTCAACAGCTACTCGGAACAAGTCCGACTTACTGCCGAGAACCCGAACGCAGCTCTGACTTTGGGCGTACAGGGATTGGATGGCCCTGAGGAGAGGCCCCCTCACTCCATACTCCCGCAGTATTTCCCACAGTATATCCCTGGGGACACGATCATATGCCTTCTCCAAGTCCACAAAACACATGTAGACTGGATGGGCATACTCCCAAGCCCCCTCTAGGATCCCTGAGAGTAAAAAGCTGGTCCGTTGTTCCACGACCAGGACGGAACCCACATTGTTCCTCCTCAATCTGAGGTTCCACAATCGGCCGGACCCTCCTTTCCAGCACCTTGGAGTAAACTTTCCCAGGGAGGCTGAGGAGTGTGATGCCCCTGTAGTTGGCACACACCCTCTGGTCCCCCTTTTTAAAAAGAGGAACCACCACCCCAGTCTGCCACTCTTTCACCACTGTCCCAGACTTCCACGTAATGTTAAAGAGGCGTGTCATCCATGACAGCCCCTCAACACCCAGAGCCTTCAGCATTTCTGGGCGAATCTCATCAATACCCGGGGCTTTGCCACCGTGCAGTTGTTTAACTACCTCGGTGACTTCGCCCCGAGAGATTGACTCTGATCCCCCATCATCCTCCAGCTCTGCCTCTGCAACAGAGGACGGGTCAGTTGGGGTAGTTGGATTCAGGAGTTCCTCAAAGTGTTCCTTCCACCGACCGACAACCTCCTCAGTCGAGGTCAACAGTGTCCCATCTTTGCTGTATTCAGCTTGGATGGTCCCCCGTTTCCCCCTCCTGAGGTGTCGGACAGTCCTCCAGAACGACTTTGGTGCCGTCCGATAGTCCTTCTCCATGGCCTCTCCGAACTCCTCCCACACCCTCTGTTTTGCCTCCATCACAGCCGAGGCTGCAGTCCTTTTGGCCTGTCGGTACCCTGCAACTGCTTCAGGAGTCCCCAGGGACAACATGCCCCTGAAGGCCTCCTTCTTTAGTCGGACGGCTTCCCTGACCACCGGGGTCCACCACGGTGTTCGAGGGTTACCGCCCCTTGAGGCACCCAAGACCTTGAGACCACAGCTCTCAGCTGCAGCTTCAGCAATGGAAGCTTTGAACATCGACCATTCAGGTTCAATGCCCCCAGCCTCCACAGGGATGCACTAGAAGCTCCTTTGGAGGTGTGAATTGAAGGCCTCACGGACAGAGTCCTCCTCCAGACGTTCCCAGTTCACCCGCACTACTCGTTTGGGCTTACCAGGTCTATCCAAAGGTTTCCTCCGCCAACGGACCCAACTCACCACCAGGTGGTGATCAGTTGACAGCTCTGCCCCTCTCTTCACCCGAGTGTCCAAAACACACGGTCGAAGATCAGATGATACGATCACAAGATCAATCATTGACCTCCGACCCAGGGTGCTCTGGTACCAGGTCCACTTATGAGCATCCTTGTGTTCGAACCTGGTGTTAGTTATGAACAATCCGTGACCAGCACAGAAGTCCAACAACATAACACCGCTTGGGTTTAGATCAGGGAGGCCATTCCTCCCAATCACACCCCTCCAAGTGTCTCCATCATTGCCGACGTGTGCGTTGAAGTCCCCCAGGAGAACAATGGAGTCCCCTGCAGGGATCCCTTCAAGGACCCCATTTAGGGACCCCAAGAAGGCCGAATACTCTGAACTGATATTTGGTGCATATGCACAAACAACAGTCAGAGTTTTCCCCCCCACAGCCTTAAGGCGTAGGGAAGCGACCCTCTCATCCACCGGGGTAGACTCCAACACAGCGGCACTCAGCCGGGGGCTTGTGAGTATCCCCACACCCGCCCTGCGCCTCACGCCTGACGCAACTCCGGAGTAAAACAAGGTCCAACCCCTATCCAGGAGTTTGGATCCAGAACCGAGGCTATGTGTGGAGGTAAGCCCCCCCAGATCCAACTGGTAGCGCTCCACCTCCAACACAAGCTCCGGCTCCTTCCCCGCCAGTGAGGTGACATTCCACGTCCCCAAAGCCAAATTCTGCCGCCCGGGTCTGGTCCGTCGTGACCCCCTGTCGTCACTGCCACCCATATGGCAGCGCACCCGACCCCATCGGTCTG